>NW_026592776.1:2704454-2775856 GCF_907164565.1 Psammomys obesus | reverse complement strand
ACACACACACACACACACACACACACACACACACACACACACACACAGTTTCTCAATGTTTAATATAATATTAAACTACATCTGAAAGATGAATACAAGCGATGAATTTTACAATTTTTTAAAATATTTCTTTATTATGAATACAATATTCAGTCTGCATGTACACCTGCCACCAGAAGAGGGCAATAGATCTCACCACAAATGGTGGTGAAACACCGTATGGTTGCTGGGAATTGAACTCAGGACCTCTGGAAGAGCAGCCAGTGCCCTTAACCTCTGAGCCATCTCTCCAGCCCAGAAAGGTACAATATTTTTAGATACACAATTTGAATTTAAGATAAGGACAATTTCATATTTCATGGTGATGTGTAAAATGTATTCTATGCTATTGTTATCTGCATATTATACTATGGTTAAAATTCTTCAAAATAATCTTTTATAATCTCTCTCTCTCTCTCTCTCTCTCTCTCTCTCTCTCTCTTTGGTTTTGGTTATTGCTGCTCTGTGACGCCAAGGCTGGCCAGGTACTCTCTATATATCGCAGGCTGGCCTCAAATTCATGTCTATGCTTTTGTCTTAGACTCTCAAGTCATGAATCAGCACATCTGGCTTCTTCCAGTATCTTCTAAAAAGAAATCATTTTTGACATTGTTATTGTAGATGTTGAAAAAATTTAAAATTTAAACATTATGCATGCTGTTCCTAGGTCAGGTAGTCTCGGCTAAATATTAAAAAAATGTCTTTAATAAACCAAACAAAAATCCTGTTCACTAGGATTCTTGGAAAGATGCCTCCATCATTAATCTGCAGGAAGTGAACACTGTTCAGGATTAGCATGACCTTGGCAGCCAGCAGATTTGAAAGCCTTGAGATATTAAATAAAATCACCAAAATTACTGAATAACAGAGACAACTACCATGGCCCAAAGGGATTTGCTGAGACTGAAGCATCAACCAAGGACTGTGCATGAACTAGACATAGCTCCCCTACCAAAAAGGTACCAGACGGGCAGCTTAGGCTTCAAGTGGGTACTTTAGTAAGGGAAGTAGGGACTGCATTGGGGACTGCATCAGACATGGACTCAATTGCCAGCTTTTTGATCACTTCTCCCTAGTGGGACTGCCTTGACAGGCAACAGGGAAAGAGGACATGCTCAGTCCTGATGCAACTTGATGAGCTGACCTGGATGGGTAAGGGAGGGCCCCTTTTCTGAGGAAAAGGGGAGCAGACAGGGAAGAAGAGAGGGTGAGACTGGGAGGGATTGGAGAGAAGGGGCTACAACAGGATGCAAAGTGAATAAAATAAATAAATGAGATAATAAATAAATAAGCAAACAAAATCACCAAACTTGTTTCTCCCCATACGTCAACAAATCTCCATCAGAGCTTGCCTACTCTTCATGAAAATTAGGAAAAGATACCTCTTTGGGGCATCTACTCTACTTGGAGCAAGGGCTGGGAACACAGCCCATCTAGATCTAGGCCCCTTTATGAGGGACTCAGTCTGTACAATCCTGGAAAGATTGGTAAAATGATTGCTAATTCCTCCAGTTGGGGGACAATAAGATATAAAACACAGAAAGCAGGTTTTGCAAAGGGCTCATGGCAAAGAGGGAGGTCTTGAAAGGGATAAAAAGGAAAAGAAGCAAGCCAGGGCTCTGAACTGCCTATTAGTGATGATAGCAAGAATAAAAAACTTCTAAGATCAGCTGAACCTTTAGTGAATGCCTACCACTCTGATGAGTTCATATGTGTGGCTACTCCCGTTCTAATGGTTCTGTAAGATTACAAGTACTGCTCTTTCTATTTTTGAAACAGAGACCGAAGAACAGAGAGATTAAGCAATGTGCTTCAACATCACAAGGCTATTAAATGCTTTGACCTTGATTGCTGACTTTACTAACACTAGAATCAACTAAGATAAAATCTTATGGGCATACATGTGAGGGATTTTCTTGTTTGAGGTAAATGAAATGCTAAGACCAACCTTAAATGTGGATGGGACTTTCTAGTGGCAGCCCAGATATAAGGAGATCAAAGAGTGTGGGGCCCAGTGGCGCACACTTTTAGTCCCAGCACACAGAAGACAGAGGTAGGCAGATTTCTGTGAGTTTCAGGTCATCCTGGCCTACAAAGTAAGTCCAGGATAGCCAAGGATAAATGGAGAAAATAAACAAATAAAGGAAACAAAGGGAAAGTTGTTTTGCTCTTCGTCTCATTGCCTTCACATCTCGCTGATGAATTTGCCTACTCTGTTTAGATCATCTATGCTGCTTGCTGCTGCTACTGCCATTATTGTCATATTCCTTCATGGACACGAGAACCCAGGTTCTTCAGCCCTTTAACATACACTAAAGAGAGTTGCCTTTCCAGGAATCTTCCAGGCCTTCCGTGCCATATCGAGACTGCTAAAGCATCCAGCCTCATAGACTTAGCCTCTCCACTGTAAAGACAGGCATTGTTGAACTGCCTAGACGCTATCCTACAAGCCAGCCTAATAAATTTCATAGTACAAATGGCACAACTATAATTTTGCATGGGTCATCTGATGTTAGCATGTAAAGTGCTTATTATGCAGCATATTATATGTTTCACTGTGAATATATTCCAGATATGTATTAAAGCATGCCCACACACACACACACACACACACACACAGAGAGAGAGAGAGAGAGAGAGAGAGAGAGAGAGAGAGAGAGAACAAATTGATCTTGGAATTGTCTTTACAACATGCACGTGGGTTGGTCTCAAGATCTTCTCCTCATGGTTACATATGACCAATATTTCAGGAAAAGGATATCCAAGTAGTGATGGTCTTTGGTCCGTAACTCATTCTGGTTTGCAGGATATTTTAGAAGTGAAAGTCTCACATCTGAGATAATTCCTCTTTTAACCGAAACCAGAAGAATTTGTAACACTACCTCTCCTAAAATCAAGAACTGCACATTTTTTTTTTATTATTTTCCATCAAACACACAAGGGGGCATTGTAATCATTCAGTCCTATCCAGTCACACATACTTCCAATAATTATTGTGCACCCAATCAAACGTAAGATCGCTGTCTTCAAGCGGAGCCCTAAAGGTGGGAAGGTGGGTGAGACAGGGTGACAAGTGTGGGGAGTTAAGGAAAAAGTGTGTAAGGAATGGATGAAGTTTTGAGTGACTGTGCATCATTGACATGGGCAAAGCCACAAGAAGAGTGCCAATATCTTATACTCATAAAAGTTGTCAAAGCCTTCTGCTGGGGTGAGGCTCAAAGGCAATGCCAAAGCCTTTTTTTGTGCAAGTATGAGTAGTTATGAATAATCAACCAGTGTTATGCAAAAACTAGTAACTGAACCTCCCTCTTCCTGGATGACCGCAACCTGAGACTGCTCCCCTACCACCTTCCAAGACTAGCTAAGCCCACACACTGAGGTTACACACTGTTGCAAAGCTAGTGTGGCTCCCTAGAGTGGATATAACACACTTGATCTCCGTTTTTCTGTAATGGGTGTCTGTGTACCTGTGCTGTCTTTATTCCTTTCTTGCCCCAGTCAGGCTGCCAGGACTGAGCTGTGTTGGATGCCGAGTACCAGAAAGTGAAAAGCAAGAAAGTGGGAAAGTTAGAAGGAACAAGACGTGTATTTAAATGAAGAAACATTACCATAGCGTTTATTATGTGTCAAGCGCTACATTAAGGACTTTTACATTCATTCCTGTAAGCAGCACCCTGTGAGATAACTACTATTATTGTCATTCCCAGTTTTCAAGAAACAAGGCAAAATAGATAGAGTACCATGCTTGACATTGCACAGGCAAATGGTACAAATAGGCTTTGAACCATTGCTTCAGAGTCCGTGACTTTGATTACTGTGATATGCTAGACTCATCAACAAGCTCAGACCCCATAAAGAACTATTCTTGGTCTCAGTGTCTCTGGCCCTGCTCAGAGGTTATTTTCTAGCTCAGTGGCTTGTAATATTGGTTCCACAGTAATAATAATCCAAAGAGTTTAAAAAGAAACACTAATTTTCCAGAGCCCTAATTGCCCAGGGACTTGTATTTAATTGAACTGATCTTGCCTGGGCATCAAGATGCTCAAGATTTTCCTGTGAGGATCTAATGTGTACCTTGTCATGAAAAGAAAGGTAAAGCTAGATCATCCCCTGTTGTAATTGGGGTAACCCAGGGTCCTCTATTCCAGTGCTAGCAAATCTTTTTTTTATCTTTTCTTTTAAAATTCATTTATTTTTTTATTAATTACAATTTATTCACTTTGTATCCCACCTGTAGCCCCCTCCCTCATCTCCTCCTAATACCATTTTGGCTCCTTCTTCTCCTCCCATGCCAATACCCCAGTCCACTGTTAGGGGAGGTCCTCCTCCCTTTCCATCTGACCCTAGCTTATCAAATGTCATCAGAACTGGCTGCATTGTCCTCCTCTGTGGCCTGGAAAAGCTGTTCCCCCATCAGGGAAAGGCTGTCAAAGACCTAGCTACTGAGTTCATGTCGGAGACAGTCCCTGTTCCCCTTACTAGGGTACCCACTTGGAGACTGAGCTGCCATGGGCTACATCTGTGCAGAGGTTCTAGGTTATCTCCATGGTCCTTGGTTGGTGTATCAGTCTCAGCTGTCAAATCTTAAGGCACAGCTCATGAGCAAAAGACCTGATTTAAGTGCAGATTCTGATTTATTACATTTGAAGATGGGGAAACCTGAGATATAGTGTTTTTAACAAGTTCCCAGCAATGTTGCGGTTACTGGCTCATGAATGTAGCAAGGTTTTTGAGCTAAAACATAGCTTTTAGACCAGAAAGTTCAACATCCTCAGTTTGTTAGAAATGAAGACTCCAAAGACCCACCAATTACATTCTCCTTCAGAGTCAGAGCCGCATTTTAATTTACATTCAATTGCAAGAAGCTTCTCAAATGCTGTTGGCATTGGACAGTTTCTGGACGTGAGAGAGTTCCTTTACTTCAGGAGTATGTGGCCTGATAGCTTGCCGATGCCCCCAGTGAATGGCTTTATACCCACGGATATATGGATAACACTAATTAGACTCACTGGGTTATTTAAGAAACAGAATATGAAATTGGGAATGGTAGGTGGTGTGGTGGGTGGGTGTGATCGAGAAAAACACACATGTGTGAAGTTCCCAAAGAATAATTTTTAATTGTAATTTCAAAAGAAGCCACTCAAAGCCTGAGCATCCCCACATGTCCTGGGAATGAATTATATATGTTCTAGACATATCCAATGTGTGGCTAGCAGGCTGTATGTATCCCAGGATAGCTATAAACATATTCTAAGACATGTGTAGATGTAAATGTCAGTTTCAGTGTCAAAAGATTAGACACCTCTACGGGTATTGCCTCTCCCTAGCTCTTAGAAAATCAGACGGTGACTCTCAAGGTCCAACTGTAAGACCCAGCCTTGTTTAACTCATGTGCACAGAAATAGAGTAAATTTCAATGGTGGTTATCATGGGGAAATGGCTAGGGAGTCCTGTTATAATGGAGTTTTGCTCGTCTATTCCTGTATGCCCCCAACAAGCCTTTACTACGTTTTCTCCTAACTGTGTAATCTTTGGTCGGCCTCATCCAAATCCTAAAGATCTAGCTTATACTATTATTCTTCCTTCTTGGAACCATTTCCATTTACACAGGGTTATTTGAGCTAAGTGGATATTTTTCACACAACAAAACCACATAAACCTTTAACATTAATTCATCTAATTCCTGTTTAACAGGTCAGAAAAACGGATGCACAGAACCTACAGTTGCTCAAAGTGTAGAGGTTTAAACCCAATTAACCTATCTTTAGAACCATAACAGTATCCTCATTAGTGTGGACTTAGAGAAGCACCTGACAATAATACAGAGTATGGACAATGAAGGAAAGAACATTAGCTTCCTGTGTAACAAAGTTGCCTACACTGTGCGCTCTCAAATAATAGAAAGATGAGCATTCCACAGTGCTGGAGGCTGGAAACACAATATCAAGGATTCAGCAGGTCCACGTTCTCCTTGTAGGCTTCTTGGAAAGCTATTTCATTACATTTTCTTTTCTTCCCATGACTGCCAACAATCCCTGGCATTCAATGGCTTGAAGATACATCACACTGTTATCTGCCTCTGTTGCTCTATTTTCTTCTGAGTGTGTCACTGTCTTCTCTCATCTTTATATAGATATTGGCTACTAGACTGTGGCTCATGCTACTCCACTGTGACTTAATCTTAGCTATGTTTAGCCCTTATTTCCAAATAAGGTTACATTTTAAGGTGCCAGGGAGATATGAACTACTTCTACTATTACTACTTTGTTTTTGTTGTTGTTGTTGTCGTCATTATTGTTATTGTTCTTGGTGGCAGCTGGAGGGCTAGTCAACATAACATATTAAGAGCATAGATTGTTTCAGGAGGAAAAAGTCGTTCTTTAAAATGCTTAGCTATGCACTGCTTTGACATGCTGCTGAAGCCTTGGAACTTGGAACTGATACCCTCTATACCCATTGGAAGAGTGACCCATGCAACAGCTGCAAGCTTCGATCAAGCATCTGCAATTTCTTCAGCTCCAAAATGACATCACTTTCCACTTCTATCCTATGCTCAACATCTGCTAGTGCTTGCAGTTTCTCCCAAGAAAAACCAATCCAATTGATTTGATGACTACAATAGGCGCTATCAAACCTGGTCCTACTTGAAAGATCCTGCAGGTAGTAGTGACCTGTCCCCTGCTGCAGTGGGTGTACAATGACGGGGTTACCAGAGATTCAGAAGTGGTGGCAGATAAGCAGAAATTATGCTCTATAATACTATGGGGTCCCTGGGAACAAGCCCTTGACTGTTACAACTTCCATGATAGATCCCAGCCAGCTCTCAGATAAGCTAAGTATCTTACCACCACTCTGAAACCATAACAAGAAAGATTCCAAGCCAGTATCAAGTGGAGCAAAGTGAAGAAGAAAACAGCGTCTGAAAGAGAATTGTTGAAGATGGTATTCCCATGAGGAAACCCCCTGGTGAGAAAAACTAGGTCATGCTGCTGCTGCTGCTGCTTCAGATTCAGTAACATATGAGCTCTGAAGGACACAGTAGCAGAGCAATTAGGGTGTTAAAAGAACACAGTAGAAGCTGCTGAGACCTGATTAAATGAGTGTAAAAATAAAGAATGCAAGTGGCCAAAAAATGTGACAAAAATGAGAAAGGGGGGATGATGACCTTAACTCTGTCCTTAAATGATTACACTAATAGAGAAATTACTCTTAAGGGTGAATAAGTAGAATTACAGAGACAAGAAATTTAACACCTGCAAGTATTCCTGTAGTTGGGGACTTGAGGAAAGATGGCTGTTTAGAATAATCTAGGTTAGGTTCCCATTGTGTCTGTTATGACTGCCATATCTGAAAAGAAGGACCAGCTCGCAGAAATCCCAAGAATGAGTTCAAGCCCAAAGGAACAACCAGCTGGCCTTTCTGAACAGAAGCTGGCTACAGAAAAATGGCTGGCTGGCAAATAGTCTTGAAGTCATGCAACACCTGTCAGAAAAGGCCAGCAGACTGGAATATTATTCAAAGGATAGACTACCCTGAATGTTGTTTTTATTGTGCTGGGAGGATAAAGAAACCTGGGCTCCACATCTGCTTTGCAAGATTGGGCTTTTTATGAAGATTTTAGTGGCACAGATGCAATGCAGAAAAATGATAGGCAGGGCCGAATCGTAGATGAAACCCTCAGTGTGACCCACTTTATACCCTTAGTATAAACCTTAGTATGACCCACACTCAGTGTGATCCACTTTATAGCCTTAGTTATTCTTGAAAACTTCTCCATGTCCAGCCTTCCTTTCTTCTGAAGTCTTACAAATATTAGATAAATTCTTTTAAACTAGATTATCAGTTTGGAGACTCCATTATACAAAAAGTTGTTATAATCGCTACATGCTTCCTTCTAAGAGAATATCCTAGGAGCTGAAGAGATGGTTCAGCCATTAAAGCCTAGGCTCACAACCAAAAATATAAGAGAAGGTCTTAAAAGGAAGCAACTGAAAAGACAAACAGAAAAATAAATTATTTTGCTAAATTAGCTGTTCTCTATTGGATATTATTCACTCCCCCACACTTTTTTTTTTCTATTAGAGAATAGTCTTAAACATAAAATTTCTCAGTGGCTAGGAGAAAAACACTAAAACTAACAATTATAAAACAAAAAATAATTTGAACATTTTATCTTTATAGTCAAGCTACATGGTGGTTCTGAGAAAAGAACAGTAAAAAGAAAAAAAGAAAAAATCTAAAAATTCAAACCACAAAAGCAAAACAAAGTCCACCAAGAGATATTTTTTTTAATGCAGAACTAGGACAATGATTAGTAAATATTTTGCCAATATATCCTTAAAATAACTTTTACAATTTATTTTATTTTATGTGTATTAGTATTTTGCCTCCATTTATATATGTGCACCATGCACATGCCTGGTACCCTCAAAACCAGAAGAGCATGTCATATCTCCTGGAACTGGAAATACTGATAGTTGTAAGACATCATACGGCCACTGGGAACCAAACATATATGTTCTCAGTAAGTGTTCTTAACTGCTAAGCCATCTCCCCAGATGCTAAAATAACATTTTTGGTGGCTGAAGTTATAGTTCAGTGGTAGAATATTTGGCCAGGGTCTGCAAAGTTCAGCTTAATGCTGCACAAGAAAGAATTTTGAAAAACTGTGTACTCTTCCATACATTAAAAAACTGAGATGTATTGTAGATATACTAACTCTGAACAAGGAAACCTCATAGGTCCCATCCCTAGACAAAGAACTACAGGCAACTAAGGATTGCTGAGAAAAAAAGGATTATCCTCCCTTGAGGATAAGTCACCTAATTGGTCATCAAAGTTAGCCTTGAAATCTTACACACAAGCAACACCGAACAGACTCAGGGGGTTGTGTTTGTATAATAATGTGTTTATATGTATATAAGAAAATAATCAAAGAAAAAGAGGCCATAAATTTGAGGAGTGAGAGGAAGTTGTAGGAGTGGTTGGAGAGAGGGGACATGAGTGAGTTGGATCAAGGAAAGAAAAGGGGGCAAGCAGTAATTATGCTTTGATTCAAAATTTAAAATATAAGTATGCAGAAATGTAATTAATGTCCACTGAAATTAACAGATCATAAAGGTTCTTTGCCTATGAGGCATAAGCATTTGAGTAACCTCTACCCATAGTAAGCTTTAGAATATTTCCCCACCCCAAATATGTCCTTGTGTCTCCTTTTAAATAATCCTGTTCACACATTCCCAGACTTTCACTCTGAATTGATTTCTTTTTGTATGAGTAACTTAATTTGACACCCAAGATTTGCAAATCAATTCCTTGCAAAGGCAACTGATTAGCTAAATTTTGCACAGTTCCTTGGTGAGAAATAGCTGCAAGTGATTACTGGAACCACCTTGCTTGCTTTATGCAGACTTGGAACTGAAGATGTTTTGTTCTCACTGCTTTGGCCATGGTGTTGACTGAATATTTTTGTACTCTGTTTATTGTGTGTTCAACAAAATATGAATAACTTCATGGGGGCAGAAAGAACATTTGTAAGCATAAGTTTGGTACTGAGAATAAACCAACCATGCCAGGAGTGCCCTTCTTAAAATGTTGTGGAGGAAAAGAGGCTGGGAAGTATGCTTCTTGCCTTTTTTTTCCATGTTGGCATTTGTCATGGTGTGCTCTGAACAATCAGATAAGCATCTGGAAATGGTTTGCTTTATCTCCCAATTAGACTCATATAGAAGGATAAACGGAAAGAAATGAGAACTTGAAGACCTGAACATGAACCTCAGTTCTGATGTTACTGTGTGGTCAGGAACAGATTCTGCAAATTTTCATATCCTCTGTGGACTCTGATAAACAGGACTGATGAAACTGACCTCACTGGCAACAAGAGTGAAGGTGATTTGAAAAAAAACAAAAAATAAAGATCTCATCACTTGAGAATTTACCATTCTTTTAAACTAGAGCTGAAATTTTTTTTAACTTTAACTGAACATTTCACCTAAATTTTTTCCCAAGAAATATGCATTATAGGAATGACATTTTTGTTTATGTATAATAAATAGAAATGAGGAATTATAAATAGCTTTGCATGATGGTGCCTGCTCTTAATTCTAGCATTCAGGAGGCAGAGGCAGGTGGATCTCAGAGTACCAGGACAGTCCAGTCTACCTAATGAGTTATAGGACAAATAGGATGACAGAATGAGACCCTGACTCAAAAGGAAACACTTTACAAATGCTATGATTTAGAAAGCAAGATTTTATTCATTAATATGTCCACAGACATGTGAGTACAGATTTCTTATATTTGCTTCCTATCCATGTATGTATGTATGTGTATATGTGTGAGACAAGAAAAAAGAAACAAAGAACACTGTGAGAAGATCTACAAATGTCTATCCCTTTTTTTCCCGTGAAAACTCTGTGTCCAAATTTGTCACCTCTCCTTCTTTTCCCATCAGAAAAGCTAAGTAATGCTACAGTGTTCCCTCTTCCAGAGCAACTCCCTTCTATTCTTAATCATATCTGTGGTTCTCCCAGGAACCGTGGGGAATTTTCTTTCCACTTACGCAAAATGTAAAGATAACAACAGCAACAAAATGTTTCCAGTGAGAGGATATCGAAGTGGACCTTGTGAATCTGGGTAATTCATTACTATATCTAGAAAGCCACTAGTAACAATTCATTATAAATTGAGTATTCCATTAGAAATTTTGATTCAAAACAAGATGTTGAAGGGGTCTTTGCCCTCAATAGAACAAGATCTTTCTTTTCTATTTCTCCCATTAACTGCAACCCCAAACCTCTAGGCTGAATACAGAACACAAAGAAACAACTGCCTGAGGGTGGAAAAATAATAAACAGTAGCTGGCAGTTTAGGAAGAGAAGTAAAAACTTGATGAAGAGAGTGTGAATTTCCTATTTGGGTGTGGGGGTGCCATCTGTTTTATCTATCAGTTTTGACCAGAGAATGAGACAAGTTAAAACTGTAATCGGCTCTACACACATTATGGAACCTCAGTCATCTCTAAATGAACTGAAAGGAAAAAGAGTGTGGGCCATAAGTAAGAGGTTTCTATGGGCCATGCCTGGAAGTGGTACATGCCATTTCTTCTCATGTTGTATGGGCATGGATTAGAGCATGTGGTCATTTTCCCATCTTCAGCTGCAAGGGAGACTAGGAAACCTAATGCAATCATGTACACAAACAGAAAACAAAATTCTGTATAGATACTAGTTAGCATTGAAACTTTCTGCCACTTAAATGCTTTAGTAGAAAAAAGAATGTGCAGGTATATATATATATATATATATGTATATATATGTATGTATAACTATATATGCGTGTATACATATATGTACATGTGCATATATATGTATACACACATGTATCCATTTTAAATGAGAATATGGAGACAGACACCAGAGAAGGCTTTCTGAAGGATGGAACATGAGCTTTATAGAATAATTAGGAAGGTGAAGAGTATGGGAAGAGATCATAGCATATATGCATGATGAATCTTGGGTGAAGTGGCTTTCTCTACCATGATCAATGGCCGCAAGTAAAGAGCTAAGGGAAAACCTGGAGAGGAAGACAAGGTTCATAGACTCAATCTAGGCAACTCTGGAGTGTAGCAAACTGACCGTAAGCAAGGCCCAAAGGAATCTGAGTTCTATTATAAAGAGCTTGGCACTTAGGGGGAGAGTTGATAGATGCAAGAGCTAGACAATTTCTGCTATGAGCCAAGCAAGAAGGAATTTAAGTTTGAAACAAATAGCAGAATGTGATGATGGGAACAGATATGAGACCTGAGATACACATGAGTCAAAATTGATAGGACTCATTGCCTATGGTAAATGAGATCATAGCACACAGCAAGAAAGATCCCCTTTCCTTCTTTCATTGATTTGACAGGAGTGGATAAGCAAGCACTATTCTTGTCCTCATAGAATTTGAAAACTGGTGGCAATGTAAACAACATTACAAGTAAGTCTAAGTTTACAGTATGATTCCAGTTGCTGTTGCTGAGCACACAGCATATTGTATTTGAGACTCTGGTAGGACATCTGTATGGAGCTTATTCAATGTGGAAATAATTTCTGTAAGTCTGTTTCTTAGGAGAGAAGCCTTAGGGCACAGATGTGGTTTTGGGAATCATTGGATTGGCATGTGGAGAGTTCTAAGAGACAAACAAAATAAAATCAATACTATCATACATGGGTAAAAATTCCTTAGCACCTTTGGCTTTAGATGATAAAAAGACCCTGGGAGTTGTTTCTTCAGCTTCAGGCATAGCTAGAGTAACCAATTTAAATGACAATCCAGGTTTCTATGTTTTGTTTTGTGTTTTTTTTTTCTTGGTCACACAAGCCTCTGGAAAAGCCAAGTTCATATTTTGCATCTGTCCATTCAACAACTCTGTCTTAGTTAGAGTTTTATATTTCTGCAATGAAATATCATGACCAAGAAGCAAAAGAGGATGGAGAAATGGCTCAGAGGTTAAGAGCACTGGCTGCTCTTACAAAGGTCCTGAGTTCAATTCCCAGAAACCACAGGGTAGCTCACAACCATCTATGAGATCTGGTGCCCTCTTCTTGGCTGCAGGTGTACATGCAGGTAGAATATTGTGTACATAACAAATAAATAAATAAATAAATAAATAAATAAATAAATAGATAGATAGATAAATAAATAAATAAATTTTTAAAAAAGGAGGAAAGGGTTTATTCAACTTACACTTACACATTGCTGTTCATCACCAAAGGAAGTCAGAGCAGAAAATCAAGCAGGGCAGGAACCTGGGGGCAGGAACTGATGCAGAAGCCATGGAGGAGTGCTGCTTACTGGATTATTCTTCATGGCTTGTTCAGCCTGCTTTTTTTATAGAACTGATGACCACAAGCCCAGGAATCACACTACCCACAATGGACTGGGCCCTCCTCCATCAATCACTAACTAAGAAAATGCTCTAACCTAGACCCCCTATAGATATGTAACAGATATACAGCCTGGTCAACATGTGGGTCCCCTAACAATGGGAGTAGTGATTGTCTATGACTTTGTTGCCTGCCTTTTGATACTTTACTCCCAGCTGGGCTGCCTTGTCAGACCTCAATGGGAGAAGATATATTTAGTCCTGCTGCTACTTAAGATGCCAGGGTGCTCATTTCATGAGCACTAACTCATGAAATCAGTGACAGGCTCTCTGATCACCTCCCTCTGGGTGGGTGCAGTCTTGCCAGGCTACAGAGGAAGACAATACATCCAGTACTGATGAGATCTGATAGGCTAGGGTCAGACAGAAGGGAAGGAGCACCTCCTCTATCAGTGGACTAGGGAAGTGGCATAGGGGGAGAAGAGGAATGGTAGGTGAGATTGGAGGAGACGAGGGAGGGGACCACAGCTAGGATACAAATTGAATAAATTGTATTAAATGATAACAATAATAATAAAAATTTAAAAGGAAATGCCCTACAGCTGGATCTCATGGAGGCATTTCCTCAACTTAGCCCCCTTTCTCTCTGATGACTCTAGCTTCTGTCAAGTTGGCACAAAATCAGCCAGTATAAACCCCATCATAGTTGTAGTTTTTTATTTCATTTATTTTACTTTTTTATATATTTAACCACTTTACAGCCTGATACGAGCCCCCTCCCTCCCCTCCTCCCAGTCCCACCTTCATGCTTCCTCCCCCATTCACTCCCTTTCCTTCTTGGAGAAGGGGAGACCCCCAAGGGGTACCAACCCACCCTGGCATCTTAAGTAGCAGCAGGACTAAATATATCTTCTCCCATTGAGGTCTGACAAGGCAGCCCAGCTGGGAGTAAAGTATCAAAAGGCAGGCAACAAAATCATAGACAATCACTACTCCCATTGTTAGGGGACCCACATGTTGACCAGGCTGCATATCTGTTACATATCTATAGGGGGTCTAGGTCAAGCCCATGCATGCTCTTTGGTTGGTGGTTCAATCGCTGTGAGACCCCATGAACCGAGATTAGTTGACTCTGTAACTCTTCTTGTGGTGTCCTTGACCCTTCTAACTCCCTCTAGTTTTCCTCCCACTCTTTGGCAAGACTCCTTGAGCTCAGCCTATTGTTTGACTCTGGGTCTCTGCATCTGTTTCCATCAGCTGCTGAATGAAGCCTCTCAAAAGACAGTTATGCTAGGCTCCTGTCTGCAAGCAAAGTTAAATCATTAATAGTGACAAGGGTTGGTTTTCTCCCATGGAGTGAGTCTCCAGTTGGGCTAATCATTGGCTTGCCATTCCTCAATATCCTATCCATCTTTATGCCTACAGTTCTTGTATGCAAGATAAATTTGGGGTCAAAGGTTTTGTGGGTGGGCAGTGTCTCCTCTCTTGGAAGTCCTGCCTGGCTACAGGAGTTGGTAACTTCAGGCTCCTTAACTCCCTCTGCTGGGAATCTTAGCTACTGTCACCTCCATAGACTCCAGGAGGCTCCCTTGTCCCATATTAATCACCTTGTACATAAGTCAATCCAAGTGGATCAAAGAACTCAACATAAAACCATATCAACTAAATCTATTAAAAGAGAAAATGGGGGAAAGCATTGAACTCATTGGCACAGGAGACAACTTTCTGAACAGAACACCAACAATTCAGAAACTAAGATCAATAAATGGGACCTCATGAAAATGAAAAACTTCTGCAAGGCAAAAGAAACTGTCAATAAGACAAAACAGCAACCTACAGAATGGGAAAAGATTTTCACCATCCTTACATCCAACAGAGAACTAATATCCAAAATGTATAAAGAACTCAAGAAATTAAGCAACAACAAACCAAATAACTCAATTAACAGTGGGGTACAGAGCTAAACATAGACACCTCAACAGAGGAATCTCTTAGAAATGGCCGAGAACCACTTAAAGAAATGTTCAACATAATCATCAGGGAAATACAATTTAAAACGACTCTGAGATTCCAGCTTATAACCATCAGAATGGTTAAGACCAAAAATTCAAGTGACAGCACATGCTGGTGAAGATGTGGTAAAAGGGGAACCTTCCTCCATTGCTGATGGGAATGTAAACTTATACAACCACTTTGGAAATCAATCTGGAGGTTTCTCAGAAATTTGGGAAAAGTCCTACCTCAAGACCTAACTATACCACTCCTGGGAATATACTCAAAAGATACTCTACCAACAAAGACACTTACTCAACTATGTTCATAGCAACTTTATTTGTAAATAGCCAGAATCTGGAAACAACCTAAATGTCCCTCAACTGAAGAAAAGATAAAGAAAATGTGGTACATTTACACAATGGACCACTACTCAGCTACTAAAAACAAAGGCATCATGTAATAGTCAGGTAAATAGATAGAACAAAAAAGGTCATCCTGAGTGAGGTAACAGACTCAGAAAGACAGGCATGGTATATACTCATTTATAAGTGGAAATTAGCCATAAAGTACAGGACAACCATGTTGCAATCCACAGACTCAAAGAATCCAAGGAAGGCCAAAGGCAAGATGCTTGACTCTCACTCAAAAGAGGAAATAACATAGATGTTTGGAGTAGATGGAAGGCAGGAACTAGGTTGTAGAGGGGGTGGAGAGTGTAACAGATGTGAGAGGAGAGGGGGTTAGATGGTTGGGGGGGGGTTGAGAGGTTGGGAGGTTGAGGAAAGGGCTGAGAGAGGGAACAGAAATCAGTAGGTTTTATTTTTTTTTATTTGTTTACTGACAGCTCCAACAAAGTCTCAGTGAAAACTATGGTTAATTTGTTGGGAGTTACATGTTCATTCTTGAATTAAGCCCTATAACCAAGAGGTATCATATTCTGATATGAAGTGTATATGTCATGGTCCCAAACCTGTGGCCATGTGTGGAAAAAGGAAAGCTCCATGAAAAACCACAGCCATATTACTTCTAGAAATAATTTGTGTTCAGTTTTATCCCCTATTACCCACCACCCTCTTACTCTCCCACTAAATGTCTTCCTCTTCCCAACAATTGCCCCTCCCACTTTTGTGTTTATTTTATTTTTTTTTTTACCCCTCAACTTTAATAACTTTATGTGAGGCAGGACCAAATGATGCCCTTCTTTCACACAATTTTTAAAATTTATTTATTTTTTATTAATTACAGTTTATTCACTTTGTATCCCAGCTGTAGCACCCTCCCTTGTCTCCTCCAAATCCCACCCTCTCTCCCTAATCTCCTTCCATGCTTCTCCTCAAGTCCACTGATAAGGGAGGTCCTCCTCTCCTTCCATCTGTCCCTACCCTATCAGGTCTCATCAGTACCGGCTGCATTGTCTTCCTCTGTGGCATGGTAAGGCTGCTCCCCCTCATGGGGTGGTGATCAAAGAGCCAGCCACTGAGTTCAGAGACAGTCAGAGACAGTTCCTGTTCCCATTACTAGGGTAACCCACTTGGAGACTAAGCTGCCATGGACTATATCTGTGCAGGGGTTCTAGCATATTTCCATGCATGGTCTTTGGTTGGAGTATCAGTCTCAGAAAAGATCCCTGTGCCCAGATTTTTTTTTGGCTCTGTTACTCTTCCTGTGGAGCTCTTATCCCCTCCAGTACTCTGCCCAAAGTTCAGCATCTGCTTTGATACCTTGCTGAGTGGAGTCTTTCAGAGGCCCTCTGTGGTAGGCTCCTGTCCTGTTCCCTGTTTTCTCCCTCTTCCAATGTCCATCCCATTCGCCTTTCTAAATGAGGATTGAGCATCTTACACAGGGTCCTCCTTCTTGTTTAGCTTCTTTAGGTGTACAGAATTTAGTATGTTGATCCTATATTATATGTCTAATACCCACATATAAATGAGTAAATATACCATGTGTGTCTTTCTGCTTCTGGGATACCTCACTCTGGATGATCTTTCCTAGTTCCCACCATTTGCCTGAAAATTTCATGATTTCCTTGTTTTTAATTACTGAGGAATATTCCATTGTGTAAATGTACCACAATTTCTGTATCCATTCCTCAGTTGAGGGACATCTGTGTTATTTCCAGATTTTGGCTATTATGAATAAAGCTGCTTACAAACATGGTTGATCAAATATCCTTGTTGTGTACTTGAGCATATTTTGAATATTTGTCTTGGAGTGGTATAGGTGGATCTTGAGGTACCATTATTCCTAATTGTCTGAGAAAGCATCAGATTTATTTCCAAAGTGGTTGAACAAGTTTACATTTCCACCAGCAATTGAGGAGGGTTCCCCTTTCTCCACATCCTCTCCAGCATGTGTTGTCACTTGAATTTTTCATCTTGGCCATTCTGATAGGTGTAAGGTGAAATATCAGGGTTGTTTTGATTTTCATTTCCCTGATGACCAAGGACTTTGAGCATTTCTTGAAGTGTTTCTCTGCCATTGGATATTCCTCCATTGAGAATTCTCTGCTTAGCTCTGTAACCCATTTTTTAATTGGGTTACTTGATTTGTTGCTTTTTAACTTCTTGAGTTTTTAATATATTCTGGATATTAGCCCTCTGTCAGATATAGGGTTGGTGAAGATCCTTTCCCAGTCTGTAGGCTGTTGTTTTGTTCTGATGACAGTGTCCTTTGCTTTACAGAAGCTTTTCAGTTTCGTGAGGTCCCACTTATTGATTGTTGAGCCTGTGCTGTTGGTGTTCTGTTCAGGAAGTAGTCTCCTGTGCCAATAAGTTCAAGGTTCTTTCCCACTTTTTTTTCTAACAGATTTAGTGTGTCTGGTTTTAATTTTTTTTTAAGATTATGTATACAGTGTTCAGTCTGCATGTAGACCTGAATACCAGAAGAGGGCACCAGATCTCATTATAGATGGTCGTTAGCCACCATGTGGTTGCTGGGAATTGAACTCAGGACCTAACCTCTGAGCCATCTCTCAGCCCTGTGTGTCTGGTTTCATGTTGAGGTCTTTGATCCACTTGGACTTTAGTTTTGTGCAGCGTGATAAATATGGATCTATTTACATTTTTCTACATGTAGACATCCAGTTAGATCAGCACTATTTGTTGAAGATGCTGTGATTTTTCCACTGCATAGTTTTGGGTTCTTTGTATAAAATAAAGTATCCATAGGTGTGTGGGTTTATTTATCCTTTGATTTTTGGGTTTGCTGGTGAAGCCAAGATTTTTTTTTTTTTTTTTTTTTTTTTTTTTTTTTTACGCTGACCTCTAGCCATCTGCTTGTCCATAACTTTTGCTGTTTGTTCCTGGAGTCTGTACTTCAAACTGATTCTATCTGTCTCTGGTGTCTGGAGTGTTCTTCAGAAGAATGAGAGAGTTCTACCAGTTCAAGAGTGGATGTTGGTATTTCAGCTGGAGCTAAGGGAGGAATTTTGCAGGCACATGTGTGCTAGTGCAGGGGTGTGCATGGAAGTGTGCCTTGATGGACAGGGTGCTAGAGCATGAAGATGCCTGGAAGGGTGGAGCTTAAGCACAGGAGGGGGTGCTGGTGGTCTCAATGCGCATGTGCAGGTGCCCTGTATACCTCAGTGGCCTATAGGCCTGTAGTACTGTCGCCTGCTATTCTGCTGTCTGGGCTTAAAGAATTGTTTGCATGGACTCCACTGGAAGACCCACAGAGCAAGGCCTTTAATGTTGAGAAAGCTGTCCCAAGGAACCCTGTGTTGTCCATAGTGGGGGTGTGGGTAGGAGAGATCTGATGTCTAGCTGCTAGCATAGAGGGACCTTGGATCTGGGACTCTGCAGGCACTCACTTGAAGGTGCACTCACTGTCTAGCAGGCCTAATCTGAAAACACATTGGTTCCCCCTATTCTTTACTCTCAGATTTGGACCTGCAAGGGCAAATGGAGTTTAGTGGATCTGTCAGCTCAGTAGTGTCATCTGTTTGCCCTCAAGGAAGTGAGACCTATCATGGAGCATGGAGGTTCCTGCTTGGGGCAGCTGCCTCTGCTGTCTCAGTCACCCACGGTGGAGGCTAGTGTTTGGGGCAACCACTGTCACCTCCCCCGAACAGGGAGGCCCATTCTTGGGGCAAGGGGAAGTGCGGAGGGGCGGGGTGCTGAATGTTTGCCACTCTCAGGCCTCGGAGATGTACACAGATCCAAACTGTCCCAGCTCACAGGTTGTCCCCTCTCTCCCAGGAAGCCTCAATGTCGATGTTCTGGCTTCAGCTGCCTCTCTACTCACCCATTTCAGAGTTTTGGATCCTGTGCTCCTGTGTTGCAGCCATCTTGGGCTCCATGAGGCCCTTTCTTATCCATGCTGGAATGTTGATGCACCTAGTCTGGTGCTAGTCTTGTGCAGGTAACAATCACTGTTGTGAGTTTATAAGTACAATAGCTGTAGCATGCTAAAAGGACAGTATTTCCCAGCACTCCAACCAAGCCCCTAGCTCTTACATTCTTTCCACCTCCTCTTCCATAACATTCTCTTAGTTGGGAGGAGGTAGACAATATAGATGAACTTATTTAGGATCAAACACTTAATAGTCACTTATTCTTAGCACTTTTACCAGTTATTAGACTTTGTATTAACCACTGTCCATAGCAAAAAGAAGCTTCTGAGAGCAGAACTGATCATTGGGTATAAATATATGAAGACAGATTAACGACATATCTATTGACCAATACAACAATACTACTCAATTTATGCCTCTCCATTTGCTGGATATTTCTAAATCAAGCCCCAGACAACACTTCATGTCATCAGAAACACACTATTGATTTAGTTAGAAGCAAAATAAGTAAAATTATTACTAAGCAAAATTAGAGATATCTCTGATAAACATTTATATATTTATTTTCATGTCTAAATCCCTGTAAAAGTATTAAATTAAATACAACATTTTTAGCAAATTGACAAATGACCATTTGGCATTTTGCTATTTCTTTCTTTTGTTGTTCTTGTTTTGTTTTCTACAAACAACATTTAATATAAGCAAAATTATAAATAAATGGCACTAATAGTCCATGACATGAATGTCAAACAATATTTGTGTCTCACACACACTTCTCAGTTAGACCCAAGTCTTTTAAAGTACACATTTCTTTAAGGCTAATTGAATAATAGCTTAAACAAAAAGATTTTAGCTTAATTATAATTTAAAAAAAAGAAAAATTACAAAGAGTCAGCATCAGCTGGTTTCTATTTGAAAGAAGGCCTGAATGATGACATTCTGTTGGAAACTTCTTTGGGCTCTTCTCACACTTCTAAGCATTTAAAATGTGCTGTTTTTTTAATTTAAATTTATTTATTTATAATTTATTCACTTTAGATACCAATTGTAGCCTCCTCTCTCCTGTCCTCCCAGTCATACCCTCCAATCCTCTTCCTCCCTCTTCCCCCTCTTTCCCTCCTCGAAGGCAGAGCTTTCCTCTCCTACCATCTGACCCCAGCCTATCAAGTCTCATTAGGACTGCCTGCATCTTATCCTTCTGTGGCCTGGCAATGCCGCCACACACATCAGGGGGAAGTGATCAAAGAGCAGGAAACAGAGTCCATGTCAGAGACAGGCCCTGCTCCCCTACTAGAAAACACACATGGAGACTGAGCTGTGTATCTGCTACATCTGAGGAGGAGGTCTAGATCCTCTTCATGCATGGTCCTCGGTTGGTGCATCAGTATTGTCAGAACCCCATGGGCCCAGATTTGTTGGCTCTGTTGGTCGTCTTTTGGAGCTTCTGTCCTCTCTGGGTCCTTCCCTTTCCCTACTCTTTCCTATCACTCCCTGAGCTCTGCCCAAAGTTTGGCTGAGAGTCTTAGCATCTGCTTCAATTCCTTGCTGGGTGGAGTCTTTCAGAGGACATTTGTAGTAGGCTCCCATCCTGTTCCCTCTCTTCAGCTGCTTCAGGTGTCTATTCTATTTGCCCTTCTGAATGAAAATTAAGCATCCTTCCTAGAGTTCTTCTTGTTTTTTAGCTTCTTTAGGTCTATGGATTGTAGTATGGTTATCCTGTGTTACATGGCTAATTTCAGCTTATAAGTAAATACATTCCATGTGTATATTTCTGGTTATGGGATACCTCACTTAGGATGATCTTTTCTAGTTTCATCCATTTTCCTACAAATTTCATCATTTCTTTGTTTTTAGTAGCTGAGTACTATTCCATTGTATATATGTACCACAATTTTCGCAACCATTCTTCGGTTGAGGAACATCTAGGTTGTTTCCAGAATCTGGCTATTATGAATAAAACTTTGATGAACATAGTTCAGCAAATGTCCTTGTTGTATAGTGGAGCATCTTTCCAATATATGCCCAGGAGTAATGTAGATGGGTCTTGAGGTAGAACTATTCCCACTTGTCTGAGAAAGAGCCAGATTGATTTCCAACGTGGTTGTACAAGTTTACATTCCCACCAGCAAAAAAGGAGGGTTCCCCTTGTTGCACATCCTCTCTAGCATGTGTTGTCACTTGAGTTTTTTATCTTGGCCATTCTGATGGGTGTAGTATAGAATCTCAGAATCATTTTGATTTGTATTTCTCTGATGACTAAGGATGTTGAGGATTTTAAAAATATTTCTCTGTCATTCAATATTACTCTGTTGAGAATTCTCTGTTTAGTTCTGTACCCAATTTTTAAATTAGATTATTTGATTTGTTAGAGTTTATTTTCATGAGTTCTTTACATATTTTTTATATTAGCCCTCTATCAGATGTAGGATTTGTAGGATCTTTTCCTAGTCTGTAGGCTGTCTTTTTGCTCTGTTGACAATGTCCTTTCAGAAGATGAAAAGATCTTCTATGCTCATGGATCAGTTGGATCAACATAATAAAAATGTCCATCTTATAAAAAACAATCTACAGATTCAGTTCCATTCCAATCCAAATACCAACACAATTATTTTTTTTACAATTTATTCATTGTATATCCCTATTATAGTCCAGTCCCTCAACCCCTCCCAGTTTCACCCTCCTTTCCTCTTCCCCCTTAACCTCTTCCCTTAGTCCACTGAAAAGGAGAGTTCTCCTCCCCTGCCATTTACGCCTAACTTATCAACCAACACAATTCTTACAGATCTTGAAATAACAATTCTCAACTTCATATGGGAAAACAAAAAATCCAGAATAGACAAAATAATCTTGTACCATAAAAGATCTTCAGGAGATATCTCCATCCCTGAACTCAAGCTGTACTATAGAGCAACAGTAATAAAAACTGCATGGTACTGGTATAGCAACAGACTGGTGGATCAATGGAATCAAATTGAAGACCTAGAAATAAACACACACACATAAGAAACTTGACTTTTTACAAAGGAGCCAAAACCATACAATTGAAAAAATATAACATTTTCACCAAATGGTGCTGGTTAACTAGATGTCTACATGTAGAAAATGCAAATAGATCCATATTTATCACTCTTGACTAAAGTCTAAGTGGATCAAAGACCTCAACATAAAACTAGACACACTGAATCTGTTAGAAGCAAAAGTGGGGAAGAGCCTTGAACTCACTGACACAGGAGACAATTTCCTGAACAGAACACCAACAGCTCAGGCTCTAAGAGCAACAACAATAAACGGGACCTCGTGAAACTGAAAAGCTTCTGTAAAGCAAAAGACACTGTAACAGAAAAAAAAATTGCTGTTTTTAGGTTGAACTTAGCTCCTTTTGAGAATTGTGCATCTTGGTACATGGGAGGCAGAAGAAATATTTTAGCCTCTGAGGTCTCATAAGACATTGACCACAGGTCATGCACGCATTGTGGAGATTTACACATCTGACCTTGTTTTAGGTTGGTGGAAACTTACTCTAAGACCCACTCTGTGAATTCACAGTATGTCACCATGTCACTCATTCTGACATGCTCCCCAAGCATATGACAAATGACAGCCATATTGGCTTTTACACCTTTACAAACCCAGGAGAATAATAAAACTTATCTTAGGTTAGGTCAAGCAAAGAAGGAAAAAGAAAAGAAATTGATTATTTTCAGTGCCAACAGCAGAAAATCCAGGCAAACAAAAAGTCGTGGGTTAGGACTGTTCATCAGTTCAACATTTTTGCAAAAGTTTTGGCTGTACCAGTTAAAACTAAACACGTTTATGCCTCATGATGCAGTAATTCCACCTTATGGCACTAGAGGTCAGAATAGTGTTAGGGGGTACTAGTGGAACAGGGGCATGAGTAGGGGGTATTGGTGGTAAAGGAGCATTAGTAAGTCATTTGGGAACCCAGAAATGTCCTACAGCTTGATCTGATAGTGATCATACAAATGTAGACACAGTTAAGCATCCATTAATATGTTCAGTCCATATTTGTACCCTCTTCTGAAAGTTATCTCTAAAACAGAGTTATGAGTGAAAGTTCCTAATAAAGGGGCAAATTAGAAGGATCTAGGCTTTGGAGTGAAGACAATGCTATGCTCACAGGAGATCTCTATTTTTACATTCTCACAGGTAAACCCCCCTTCCAAAAGGTGAAGATATTGTTTGTGTTTCTCCATTAGAAGATAGATCTCTTGGACAGAGTGCAAGGAATCATGTGAAAGAAGAGAGACCTAGAGAAGACAGGAGCTCCACAAGGACCAAATGTATCTGGTCATAGGGGTCTTTTCTGAGACTGTTTCTCCAACCAAGCACCATGCATGGATATAACCTTGAACCCCTGCTCAGACATAGCCTGTGGCAGCTCAGTATCCAAGTGGGTTCCCCAGTAAGGGGAACAGGGACTGTCTCTGACATGAACTCAGTGACTGGCTCTTTGACCTCCCTCACCCCTGAGGGAGGAGCATCCTTGCTAGGTCACAGAGGAAGACAATGCAGCCAGCCCTATTGAGACCTGATAGGCTAGGGTCAGATGGAAGGGGAGGAGGACCTCCTCTATCAGTGGACTTAGAGAGGGACAGGGAGGAAATGAGGGAGGGTGGGTGGGGATTGGGAGGGAATGAGATAGGGGCTACAGCTGGGATACAAAGTGAATAAACTGTAATTAATATAAAAATAAAAATTTGGAAAAAAATAAGATGGATCTCATTCATTAAGATAAAGGCCCAGTTCCCTTAGAATGCCATTGTTATAATCACAGGTGATGAGGTAGATGCTACTGGGAGAAATTTACTTTTGGTAGCTCCTGGCTGTTCAATCTTTCTTTGATAAATTGATACTCTGGTTGGTGGCCAGGTTATCTTGAATTGTGTCTTCTTAACAAAAGTGAAATTGATAATAACAAGTCATATGACATAAGTTAAATGGTAGGCTCTTTTCATACTGACTACCCATGCTTGTATTGGTGACTCTTGCTTGGGACATTGGGTTTGGGTTTCCTTCCATTACTTGTTTGTCATTCTACTATTCAGGTACATCCATTTGGTAGTGAGTAACTGAAAACTGATCCTAGCTAAGCTTTGTGCTGCTATGGTTTCAGCTTATGCCTGGCAAGTATTGTGGGTACCAAACTAATCTCTTTTCTAAGTTAGATATACTTCAGTTTGGAAAGGAAGGCACATCTGTGCTTTTACCTTGGAAATTATGATGGCTCCTGGTGAGCACAATTTATGATAAGAAAATGGGGGAAGGAGAAGAACTTAAAAATTTCGAGAGTACAAAAAAGTTATGACAGCAAAATATGGATGACCTGAGGCATATTTCCTGAGTTAAAATGGTTTTGTGTTTGTTTATACGTAGATTTAAGAAATATGACATCATTAATACTAGAATATGGAAGTGATTTGGAAAGAATTGATGCTAAACTGGGAAACACAAAAATGTTACATATACTGAGATGGAACAATATTTTATTATTTATAATTAGATATCTCACTCAACTTTATGGCATCTTTTAAATATTAGAAAAAAAATGCAAGAATGTAATGATTTAAAGCTGGTGGAAGCTTCCTAGACATACAAAACCATCTCCATTTAGAGGCATTAAATCCACAGAATGTTTTTATTTGATTTTAATTCAAGGAACACATTTTTATGGTTGAGTAAACTCTTGAGAAAGGTTCCATCAGCCACCTTTGCATTCATGTTATACAGCAAAATACAGTATACCTTTGCTATGAAATATTTCGTAAGAACAGAACATATGTTCCACTTCATGGTATCAAACACAGAGCAAAATTACTCTAATTGGGAACATACGTGGGAAAATGATTGGATTAAAATGACTGAGAGTTATAAATGTCTGAAATGTCTATTTCAGGCATGAGTAGGGAAATGGCACTAATTTCTAAAGTGTGCACATAATGATTAAATTATCCCACAGAGATGAAGAGTATATCAGCATGTACTCTGGAAAGAAACGCCATGTGAGTAAGGAAAGAGGCAAGCAATTCCTTCATGGGCAGCGGTCACCTTGACAAAGTCTTTCTACTTCTATTGTAACACAAATCATAATTACACCCATTTTCTTCAATCTCATTACTCTCATCTATTGTATCTTTCAAAATAAATACATAAATAAATACTGTGTACATCTCTAATCCTTACCAAATTTCCCTCTCTCTCTCTCCTTCTTCCTCTCCCTCTCTTCCTTTCTTCTGTCCCTTTCTTCCTCCCTCTCCCTCCCAGTCTCTTTTCTCTCTCTCCTCCTACCTTCCTCCCTCCTTCCATCTTGTCCCTCTCTCCCTCTCTCTTTTACCTCTCTAACTCCCCCATTTCTCTCTCTCCTCTCTCTCTCTCTCTGTCTCTTTGTTCGTGTTTAGATCTTTTAAAAGAAGCCTCATGAGACAGACCAGGTTGTTTTTTAGTATAGTAAAAAAATGCTATCAAACTTTCCACTTTGACTTAAATTCTAATTACCGACAGTCACTTATTTTCCTGAGTTTTGGAATAAATTAGTAAAAATTTAGACATGTAAAAGACGCAAATAGACACTCTTGTCTACATATACACACTGTTCATATTGCTCTTTCTCCTTGATAACGATACTGAAATACAAGTAAGATAAAAGTCTATCTCCCAGCCTTATGTCTGCTTGGTGTGTGTGTGTGTGTGTGTGTGTGTGTGTGTGTGTGTGTGTGTGTGTAAGATTCTAAATTAAGAGAAAACATTCCAGGTGGCAGCAAGTTTGGAGTGTGGATGCTAGAATAAGCACTCAGGAACCATTCATGCTGACTCTTCCTATATTCTTTGTACTTGAACTCATCCAATATATGTCACCAGGTTTTTATAACAATGAGCATCTGTGACTTCGTCCTTGTGAGATTCTTTCTTAGACTAAAAAAACCAAGATGATCCATGGAATAAGCTCCCAAGAGAATAACTCACATTCAGTTATAGAGAGAACATGGGAGGCTCTGTACATATTGTCTGGATAGGACACCTAGACTCTCTCACCCCAGCCAGAGGATTCTTGTGGAATTAAGCTCTCATTAGACACAGCTAATCAACTCCGTAATACACCCTCCTCGCCCTTCTGTGGTAACTTTTCAATCAAGGCTCTTTAACTTTCCCACTTACAATCTTCTGTTGCTCCAGAAAACTTAACACAGTCCCAGGTATATAGGTATATAAAATGAGCATACAAACCAAACATCTATTGATTGTAAATAACAAAAATGATTAATTTTAAAGCAATTCTCATGTGTGCATGCAGTTTTACCAATGGTTATAGACAAAAGGAATTTTCACACTAATGCAATGGATGGGCTTGTTTATTGTTACATAAATAATTTTATCTTGGCTGAATATTTGATCCTACAGGATTTGGAGCTCCTTCAACATTTTTCAGAGTTGATGAATGATACAAATTTTATAATCATCATTTCTAGTAATGTACTTTTACTGAAATACATAGTGTGAAGTATCAGAAGTAGGTTTGGAGCTCCTGTCCCCTTCAGATCTTTCTATCTCCCCCTTCTATCATAAGATTCCCTGCACTTCACCCAAATTTTGGTTATAAACCTCAGCATCTGCTTTGATACCCTGATGGGTAGAGTCTTTCAGAGGCCTTCTGTGGTAGGGTCCTTTCATAAATTTTAGGAATTCTCTGTTAATCATAAGCCAAAATCACTGAATATTTCTTTATAAAATCAAACCACCAATTTCATTTATGAACATGCTTAGTGCCATGAACTTTCCTCTTAGCACTGCTTTCATTGTGTCCCGTAAGTTTGGGTATGTTGTGCCTTCATTTTCACTTAATACTAGAAAGTCTTTAAATTCTTTCTTTATTTCTTCCCTGACCTAGTGCTCATTGAGTTGAGAATTGTTCATTTTCCATGAGTTTATAGGCTTTCTGTTGTTTCTGTTGTTGTTGAGTTCCAGCTCTAATCCATGATGCTCTGATAAGATGCAGGGGGTTATTTCAAACTTCTTGTATCTGTTGAGTCTTGCATTGTGACCGAGTATATGATAAATTTTGGAAGGGCTTCCATGAGGTACTAAGAAGGTAAATTCTTTTGTGTTTGGGGGAACTGTTCTGTAGATGTCTGTTAGGTCCATTTGATTCGTTACATTGTTAGTTTCTTTATTTCCTCATTTAGTTTTTGTCTTAATCTGTCCACTGGAGAGTCAGGTGTTGAAGTCTCCCACTATTGGTGTGTGAGGTTCCATGTGTGGTTTATGCTTTAATAATGTTTCTTTTACTGATGTGGGTGCACTTGTATTTGAGACATAGATGTTCAGAATTGAGACTTATTCTTGGTGGATTTTTCCTTCGATGAGTATGAAGTGTCCTTTTCCATCTCTTTTAATTAATTTTGGATGAATATTTATTTTATTAGATACTAGAATGGCTACTCCTGCTTCATCCATTTGCTTGGAGAACCATCTTCCAGCCCTCTACTCTGAGGTAATGTCTATCTTTATTGCTGAGGTCTTGTTTCTTATATGATCAAAAAGATGGGTCCTAAATATATATGGGCAGAGGGGTCTTTTCTGACACTGATTCTCCAACCAAGGACCATGCATGGATATAACCTAGAATCCCTGCACAGATGTAGCCCATGGCAGATCAGTGTCCAAGTGGGTTCCCTAGTAAGGGGAACAGGGACTGTCTCTGACATGAACTCAGTGGCAGGTTCTTTGAACTCCCCCCCCCCTCTGAGGGAGGAGTAGCCTTGCTAGGCCACAGAGGAGGACATTGCAGCCAGTCCTGATGAGATCTGATAAACTAGGGTCAGATGGAAGGGGAGGAGGACCTCCCTTATCAGTGGATTTAGAGAGGCAGGAAGGAGATGAGGGAAGGAGGGTGGAATTGGGAGGAAATGAGAGAGGGGGCTACAGCTGGGATACAAAGTAAATAATGTATAATTAATATAAAAAAATAAAAATTATATATATATTTATATATATGCCTGTGTAGGTCCTGTTTTCTTTTATTCATTCTGTTAACCTGTGTCTTTTTATGACGGACTTGATTTCATTGATGTTGAGAGATATTAACTACCAGTTGTTGTTACATCCAGTTATTTTTCATCAAAATTATGATTATTATTAATTACAGTTTATTCACTTTGGATACCAACTATGGCACCCTTCTTCATCTCCTCTCAATCTGATCCTCCCTCCCTCTTTTCTCCCATGCTCCTCCCCTAGTCCACTGATAGGGGTGGTCCTCCTCCCCTTCTATCGAACCCTAGCCTATCAGGTCTCATGAGGACTGGCTGCATTGTCTTCCTCTGTGGCCTGACAAGGCTGAACCCCACAAGGGTAGGTGATCAGAGAGCCAGCCACTGAGTTCATCAGAGACAATAACCCCTGCTCCTTTTACTAGGGAACCCACTTCCTGTTATTTTGATGTTGGTGTGGTAGAGTATGTGTGTGTGATTCGCTTCTTTTGCTTATGTAGGGTTTTTATGATGTGGGGTTATTTATTACCTGTGTTTTCCTGGGTGTAGATGGTCTCCTTAGTATGAAGTTTTCCTTCTAGTATCTTCTGTAGGGCTGAGTTGTACATTGTATATACTCACTTATAAGTGGATTTTAGCCATATAGCACAAGGTAAACATACTATGAGACAAAGACCCAAAGATAATAAGTAACATGGAGAATCTAAGGAAAGATGCTTAAATCTTACTCAGAAGGGGAGATAGAATAAACAGAGGTAATGGCTGAAACGAGGGAACAAGGTAGGAGAGTGGGCACAGAGAGTTAAGAGGGTGAAGATCAGATCTGGGGAGAGCAAAGGCAAGAAGCCAGAAAAGAGAAACTTAGAGTCAGGGTGTCTCTGTGACAAGCTGGAGATCTAAGTCAAGGTAGGCTCCTGGAAAAATGTGATAGAGACTCAAGCAGAAACTCCTAGTAGCAGAGGCCATAGAGACTGAAGAGGACACCCACTAACTACACTAGTCTCCTTGCAAAGGGAGCGAAACACCAAACCACACACAAAAATTTCAACACCAAATTTGCCCTGCCTACAAGATGCACAGGAATAAAGATAGAGCAGAGATTGAGGGAATGCCCAACCAATGCCTGACCCAACCAAAGATCCACCCTATTAGAGAGTGCCAACCCCTGTCAGTATGAAGAATACTCTGATAAACTTGCAGACAGGAGCCTGGCAGGGTTGTTCTCTGAGAGGTGCTTCCCAGCAGCATCTTAAAACAGAAGCCAAGACTCATGGCCAAACATTGGGCAATGCTTAGGGAGTCTTGTGGAAAAATGGGAGGACAAAGGAAAGGACCTGGAGGTTACAGGAGCTCCACAAGAACACCAACAGGGCCAACTAACCAGGGCTCAGAGGGGCTTTCTGAGACTGAAGCATCAACCAAGGACCATGCATGAACTGGACCTAGGTCCCCTACAAAGATGGAGCATATGGAGAGCTTAGGTTTCATGTGGGTCTTCTAGTAGGAGAAGAGAGGACTGCATTGCACACAGACTCACTTGCCAGCTTTTTGATTACTTCCCCCTAGTGTGACTGCCTTACTAGGCCATGGGGGAAGAGGACATGTTAAGTCCTGATGCAACTTGATGAGCACTGTTGCATGGTGAAAGGAGCTCCCCTTTTATGAGGAAGAGGTGAGCGGGGAAAGGGGAAGGAAGGAGGGTGGACCTGGGAGGAGAGGAGGGATGGGGTGACAACCAGGATGTAAAATGAATAAAAAATAAATAAACTGTAAAAAGAAACCTTCAGCCTCGTGAGACAAAAGAAACTTTTCTTCTTTGTAAGTTGATTTATCTTTAGCATTTGTTAGCATAATGGGAATCTAACTAACACACATACTGTAGTGTACAGATAAAGAAACAAATTTAGACAATTTGGGACTCCTCTAAGTCCATGAAAGAGCTAAGAAATAGAGCAGGTAAAGCATGAGCCTAGAGTTGTAAGTTCAAAAATGTTTTACAAAAATACACAATTAAGGTGTGTATTCTGTTGAGTATCTCTCCAGGACCACCCTTTGCTCTTTACACATAACCAAATCCTTAGCCCATCTATGGCCCTTGGCTTTCTGTTTTTCAGCAGTTATGCTTGAGACATTTTCATGTCTCATCATTGTTCTTCTTGTTTGTTCTTTCAGACCTATCAGTTCCCCTTTTCAGCACCTCATCTATCTACCAACTTTCTTTTGCAACAAATGTTGAAATGTGGAATTGTACATAACTTCCCTAGTCTGCATAGTAGGCACTGTTTGCTTAAAACACTACTACTCCCAACTAAGAAGCCCTCTGCAGTGACCAACCACTCATGAAGAAAAATTAGTTTCTTCAATGGAGTCTCACTGTGTATGTAATCCACACACTCAATGGCGGGCCTCATGCCCCAGAGTAGATGGCCAACACAAAATGAACTCAAAGGTATTGAGTTCATACCACAACTTTTTAACAACTACCAAAGTTTTCCGATTTTATGTGCTCTATGAACACATTTGTGTGTCTCCGTGTGTATACATTTCTTGTGCTCTTTCTTAGTTTTCTTCTTATTCTTTCTTGTTTGCTGATTTTTTTTATCCTTTTTTTTATTGACCTGTTTGTTTTCTTAAAAGAGAGAAAAAGAAAGCTTGGAGTTGAAAGTGTGGGGAGGATCTGAGAGGAGATGAATGAGGAGAAACTGTGAACAGAATACACTATATGAAAATAACTTATTTTCAATAAAATTAAATTAAAAACACAATTATGGTAAAAAGTTAAATTTTAATTAAATTTCAACAGAATGACATTTTAAATTAATACTTATAGTACAATCTCCACCACACACCATCCCTAAGTGTTAGCTGTGCTTACTGATGTACTTTTCCAATAGAGAAAAATATAACATAGTTCAGAAACCGGCCATATCACCAGTAATCAGTCATATTGATAGCATCTATCCTTTGTGATATATTGTAATGAAAATAGTACTTTATCTCTGTGATCCTCTTTCAAACTCATAAACCCCAGTATAATCATGACAACATAGTTAGCGAAAACCCAGTGAAGAGACATTCTTCAAAATACTTGACTAGACCTCTTCAACACTGGCCAAGTCATAAAAAACAAGGAAAGGTTAAGAAGTTATTCAAGCCCAAAGAGACCCAGATTGTGTGATTAAATGCAATTTGGTGTCATGGGTTGGACCTGGAAGAGAGGAGAACAATAGTGGACAACTTTGGAAAGTTCAACTACAGACTGGAATTCAAGAAACAAAAAGCTATAGATTTTGTTTCCTGCATTGTAATGCTCTGGGAAGTGTGTTAGGAACTTGTATCATTTTTTTCTACTTTTCTGTAAACGCAGGGATACCTGAAATCAAATAATTACTCCAGAGTAAATAAGACTGTTAAGTCAGTAACTGGAAAATATGGAAATATAGTTTCTGTGACTTGATAATGGTCATCTATTTTTTCATCTGTAAGTTTTATAAAAAGCTGAATATCTAAGAATCTTCCATGGAAATGAAGAATCTAAAATGAGATCTCTTCTAAGTGTCAGCCATGAGTTTAAGCAGCCACAGGCACAGAGAAGGCAGGGGAAAGTAGACAATGATTTATGTGGGTAAGGCAGACAAAGAAGATAATTAAGATGCCTCACCTACTTCTATCCTTTTTGCCCTTCTGAATGTGGATTAAGCATCTTCCGTAGGGTCCTCCTTGTTTTTTTAGCTTCTTTAGAACTATAGATTTCAGCATGTTTATCCTATATTCTACAGCTAATATCCACTTAAAAATTAGTATATATCATATGTGTCTTTCTGCTTCTGGGTTACCTCACTCAGGAACTCAGTGGCTAGCGCTTTGATCATCTCCCCCTGGAGGGTGCAGCCTTGCCAGTCCACAGAGGAAGACAATGCAGCCAGCCTTGATGAAACCTGATAAGCTAGGGTCAGATGGAAGGGGAGGAGGCCCTCCCCTATCAGGGGACTAGGGAAAGGGCATAGGGGAGAAGCGGGTGGGTGGGACTGGGAGGAGACGAGTGAGGGAGCTGCAGCAGGGATACAAAGTGAATAAATTGTAATAAATGAATATATCAATAAAATTCAATTTTAAAAAAGAAGATGCCTCACTATGTCTATGGCAACTCAAAACCTAAGGCACACCACTCAGCTTTACTTCTCGGGTCTACCCTTGCATTTTGCCTAGCCACACCCACTTCTCGATGAATTCAGACTCAGCCATTGCCAGACTCAGAGCTTCCAAGCCATCACCAGCTCTGGTCTTCATCATTTTAGAAACAGTTCATTTATGTGAACAGATAGAGAGGTTTTGCTCTTCTACTGAATATTTGCCTTTATTTTATAAGGAGAATGGTTGGTCTTTGAAAATAAGAAAGCAGGTACTCTGAATAATAGATACACTGATGCAGCTTGTGCTGTTTGATGGATGAAAATGACAATGGCGATGATGATGATGATGATGATGATGATGATGACGACGACGACGATGATGATGGTACCCTCAGAATTGTTTCAGTCATTTCCTCATTACAGAATTCTTCAGTTTTCCTAATGTTTGCCTTAGCTGCTGGCCAAGCAATCATTCTCTAAAAGAAATGAATCTGGGTGGATCTTCTTCATGTACAGTGATATTATCTTTGTGAGTCAGTTGTACTACTATTATTCTTATGCTAGCCATATGGCCTTGCCTCTGCTCAGTTTTTCCTGGCATATGCATAGTGCTGAGAATCTAATAATGGATTCTATCCAGGCTGTGGGCCATTATGTAAATAGGATCCTCTAATATCCACTCAAATCCCTTAGGGCTCTCTCTAATTCATTAACTTGAGGTTTTTTTTAATTTTCTTTTTTAATTTATTTTTTTATTTATTACAGTTTATTCACTTTGTATCTCAGCTGTAGCCCCCTCCTGTGTCCCCTCCTTCATCTCCTCCCATGCCCCTCCCCTAGTTCACTGATTGGGGATGTCCTGCTCCCCTTCCCTCTGACCCTAGTCTATCAGGTCTCATCCGAACTAGCTGCATTGTCTTCCTCTATGGCCTGGTAAGGCTGCCCACCCTCTCAGGGAGAGGTGATCAAAGAGTTAGCTACTGAGCACAAGTCAGAGACAGTCCAGTTCCCATTACTAGGGAACCCATTTGGACACTGAGCTGCCATAAGCTACATCTTTGCAGGGGTTCAAAGTTATTTCCATGAATGGCAACCTGACTTTTTAAAAGAACCCCACACATTCCTTTGCATGATGTCAAGTACTCTTAACAATATCCTGTTTTGGGGTCAAATGAAAGGGGAGGAGGTCCTCCCCTATCAGTGGACTTGGAAAGGGGCAGGGAGGAGACCAGGGAGGAGTGTGGGGTTGGGGAGGGAATGAGGGAGTGGGATACAGCTGGAACACAGAGTTAACAAAATGTAACTAATAAGAAATATAAAATAAAATAATGAAAAAAATATCCTGTTTTGAAGTATAGCTCTAATTTGAAAAATAAAGAGCATATGATTTTATGATACCTGCTACTTAAGTGCTCAATATAATTAAGCTCCCAGAATTATCAGTTGCCTACAGGGCTGCCCAATGGGGCTATTTCCCCTGCCAATAATTATATGCTTTCGATTATTTTATTAGATGTATACAAATTGAGAAGCATTTTATATTTTTAAAGAATCTAACCCATTATCATTATTTAATGATCCCTATTAATTTTTTAATACTTTTAAATGTTAAATTTTATATTCCCTAATGTAGCTTTACTTTGAGCTAGTATTTCCCAGTATTTCCCTAGTGAGTGTGGGGGGTTGTTTGTTTCTTTGTTTCAATCATGTTGCTTTCTACCACTCTGCATTCTTATACCTTGGGTATAGCTCTTATCATCAACCTACAGCTACACTGAAAAACATTCCGACAATTTCTGTTTTTAACTGACTTCTTTAAGTTGCTTGTATATATGTTGAGTAACAGTACTTATTATATTTAGCCTCGTTAAGCCACTCTTTGGCATATATTTTGGTCAGATGCGCAATTTTCTGTTATTTAAAATCTACTTCCAAGAAATTTTAGGTTCAGAGAAAAATTAAAAGGAAAACACAGAGGTTTCTCATAGTGCCCTCCTTCCCCACATATGCCCACTTTTCTCCATTATCAGCATCTACCCCAGAGTAGTAGATTCATTAAAAGTGATGGACCCTGCACTGACACACCATTATCACCTCAAAGCACATAGTTTACATTAGGGTTCACTCACGGTTTTGAACACGTATGGGTTTAAATAGATACATTATGACATCTATCATGCACAGTGTTTCCTCCGACTCCATCTGTTCGATTCCATTCTTATCTCTCCTTCCAACAAAGTCCGACTTTCCTCCAGCCTCTGTAGTTTTGCTTGCTCCATGCTGAACAATTGGACTCATACAGCACTTACACCTTTCAGAGTCCCTTACTTCACTTAGCAATACACACTTAATTGCTCTGCCATGATTTTTCACAGCTTGCAAACCTACTTTATTTCAGACTTGAGTTAATATGTATGTCTACCCATTTTCTTAATTCTTCATTTGTCTTGCTTTGTCTGTTATTCTTTTTTAAATTTACATATAAAATTGTATTCATTCAAGTTTTCAGATACATTTACATTTTCCATCTAACTAACTAACTAACATGACTTAGTTAACTATCAATTGTTTTATGTTAAAATTCTCCTCAAAATTTTTTCAACTAAGGTATTTTTTCTTTTTCTTTTTATTAATTACAGTTTATTCACTTTGTATTTCACCTGTAGCTCCCTCCCTTCTCCCTTCCCAATGCTATCCTCCCTCCCCCTTCTCCACCCATACCCCTCCCCCTTCCACTGATAGGGGAGGGCTTCCTCCCCTTCCTTTTGATCCTAGTTTATCAGATCTCATCAGAAGTGGCTGCATTGTCTTCCTCTATGGCCTGGCAAGGCTGCTCCCCCCTCAGGTGGAGGTGATCAAAGAGTAGGCCAATCAGTTTATGTCAGAGACAGTCCCTGTTCCCATTACTTTGGAACCCACTTGGACACTGAACTGCCATGGGCTACATCTGTTCAGGGGTTCTAGGTTATCTCCATGCATGGTCCTTGGTTGGAGTATCAGTCTCAGAAAAGACCCCTGTGCCCAGATATTTTGGTTCTGTTGCTCTCCTTGTGGAGTTCCTGTCCTCTCCAGGTCTTACTGTTTCCCACTTCTTTCATAAGATCCCCTGCACTCTGCCCAAAGTTTGGCTATAAGTTTCAGCATCTCCTTTGATACCCTTCAGGGTAGAGCCTTTCAGAGGCTCTGTGGTAGGCTCCTTTTTTCCACATTTTTTGTTACCTTGGGGAGTGATTATTTGTTATTTATTGTTTGTGTTTTCTTGTTTTGTACTTTTTAATTTTTATTTGGACTTTAGAGACTGTATATCCTTCTTTTGAAAATTGTTTTTTAAATATAATCACAAACATTTAACTTACAAAATAAAAGTTAAAGTAGTTATTTAAGAGCCCAACTATTAAATCTATGCAACTGCTATCTTTATAACTAAGCCTATGTTGATATCTGACTATATTTTTCAATCTTGCACTGGATATGACTGTTCTCACACTCCAGTGACAGTTGAGAAGTTGTGACAAAGACTATGAGTAGCAAACATCAGAATATTTACTACATAACCCTTAACAGAAAACAGTGATAACTTCTGCTCAATAAAAACACTCTTAAGGTTTTAGGTTTTGACTCTAATCTCCTCTTTTCATTTATATATGACTGTTGTCCAGTATTTTGTTTTTGTCATTTTTTTCTTTTTTTTTACCCTGATCTTGAAATATGATCATCACTCATATGTCGATTTTAGCATTGTATTTTTTACACTTATATGTTTCCTCTAGACTATCCTCTAAACTAAGCTAAGAAACTAGAAAGGGACCGTTGGTGAGAAGAGGAAAGAAAGATATTTAAGGATATGAAATGTTCTTTTTTTAATTTTAATTTTTTTAATATTAATCACAGGTTATTTACTTTGTATCCCAGCTGTAGCTCCTTCCCTCATTCTCTCCCAATCCCACCCTCCCTCCCTTATTTCCTCCCTGTCCCTTTCCAAGTCCACTGCTAGGTGAGGTCCTCCTCCCATTCCATCTGAACATAGCTTATCAGGTATCTTCAGTACTGGGTGCAATGTCTTCCTCTGTACCCTAGCAAGGTTGTTCCTCCCTCGGGGGCAGGGGGAGGTAAAGGAGCAAGTCCTTGAGTTCATGTCAAATATAGTTCCTGTTCCTGTTACTAGGGAAACACACTTGGATACTGAGCTACCATGGGCTACATCTGAGCAGGAGTTCTAGGTTATATCCATACATAGTCCTTGGTTGGAGAAACAGTCTCATAGAAGACCCCCGTGCCCTGATATATTTTTCTTTGTGGAGCTCCTGTCCTCTCCCGGTCATATTAACTCCCCCTTTTATCATATGATTCCCTGCACTCTGCCAAAGGTTTGGTTATGAATCTCCACATCTGCTTTGATATGCTGCTAGGCAGAGTCTTTCAGAGGCCCTCTGCGGTAGGCTCCTGTCCTGTTTCTTGTTTTCTCCTACTTCCCATGTCCATCCCATTTGTTTTTCTTTTTTTTATTTTTATTAATTACACTTTATCCACCCTGAATCCCCCAGAACAATTTTCATTATCAGTCACTTTTCCCAATTCCATTTGCTCATATGCACAAGCATTTTTGCCATTTTCCTGCCCATCATTTCTTTTTGCATCTTAGATTATCCTTCTGCTAGTCTTGTTCTTCTTTGTGAAGTGTGTCCTTTAGAAAGTGTTCTCTTAGCTTTGGCTGTAAATCCCTCCCCCCATCTTTGTGTGTTTCTAAATATCCTCTGTTCTATCCTTCATCCTGAAATGCAATTTTATTTTCTTTCTATTACTCTACTGTCTTTTGACTTCCATTGTTCTCATAGACAACTGTAGTGTAATTGTCATTCTTTTGAGGATTATCCATCCTTTCCCTCTAGGCCCCTTTAAGATCTTTAAACAGTTAATTCTCTAGAGTTGAATTATGAAGTGTTTAAACATAAATCTTCTCCTTTTACTAATCTGCTTTGTATGTGCTCTTGTGTTTTCCATCAGTCTTAGAAGATTCAGACCACTGTGACTTCAACTTCCCCCCTCCCTTTCTGGCATCCCATCCCTCCCTTTCCAGCTTCCTATCCCTCCTTCCTTCTTTAGGTCACTATGGGAGTCCTATTAGATTTATGTTTGACATTCTGTGGTGCATTCTGGGTAATTTCTAATCTTCCTTTCAGCTAGATTTTTATCTGCTATTTATTTTATGGTTGCCTTTTCATCTGTATGACTGCATAGTTTATTTCTCTAAATATTTTACAGATAGCTTGTATCTCAGATTTCCTTTTCTCCAGCCAATGTGGAGATCTGAATCTATGTACATTGCCATTCATGGTAGCTTGCCTTAACATATTATGAGATTCTTGCTTGATTTCAAATTATGGGAATCCTGTAGGCCTAAATGGGTTGTGCTTAAATGAATAGTCAGGGACACTTTTGATTGATGATCACAGCTTATTAAATGAGTCCCAGAATCACCATTCTCAACACAATGCTGATCCAACATGTATTTTGCCTATACAGTGTTGCTGTTAATATCTGCTCTCCATGTATTCATCCTACTTTTGTCTGGGCTTGCCTTAGTTTTGAATTGGAGGACTGTGAAAAGCCTTAGAAATAACTTCAATCGCTTGTAAGACCAGAAAAGCCTTGAAGTGTGACTTCTTTTCGGAACACAGCTATATGCCTGCTACAAAAGTGGCTGAGTTCCTCAGAACCCTCTTCCCACTCTTGTCATCTCTGTGCAACTGGGCACACAAATGCATCCAAAAACTAATGTGATTTATTGTACTGACATAAGCAAAAGACTTTTTATTAAATTGTTCTTAATTATCCTCCTCCGACTTCTCCTGTATAGTCCCCACCTCCTTACCCAAACAATTTCCCTCCTTCTCTCCCTTTTCTCCCTCAACAAATAAAAAACCCACAAAGCAAATATAAGAAACAATAAGACAAAACAACAACAACAACAAAAAGAACAAAAGTCCACATAAAAATATGGAATCCATTTTGTGTTGGCTAACTACTGCTGAGCATAGGTCCTGCCATGCTGTATGATTGATAAACTCAAAGAGATTCCATTGGAGAAAACTGATTTTCTGTTTGCTGTTGAGTACCAATTGCAGACAGCTTCCTGCTTAGGGAAGAACCCTGTGTCCACCCCACTTCTCACTGCTGATTCCCTGTCTGTCTTGAATCTGTGCAGGTTTTCTAAGTGTTGTCACAGTCTCTGTGAGTTCATATGTGTATCAGCCCTGTTGCATCTGGAAGACACTGCTTTCTTGGAATTTTCTATCACCTCCTCTCTTACTGTCTTTCTGCCTCCTCTTCCACATAAATTCCTGAGTCCTGGAGGACAGGGGTTTAATGAGTATATCCCATTTAGGACTTTGTGCTCTCTGCACTTTGTCCAGTTGTGAGTCTCTGTTAATTCCTATCCACTGCAAGAAGCTTCTCTGATGTTGGTTGAGTGAAACACTAATTTATGGATACATCAATATATCATTAGGAGCCATTTTATTGCTATATACCTTTAGCAGAATAACAGTAGTATGTTTTTTCCCTATGTCCAAGAACTATCTAGTCTCAGGTTCTTGGCCATATCTGCAGAGTGAGGTATAGGTTTAATCTCATTGAGTGGCCCTTATAGCCAATCAAAAAGTGGTTGCTTACTCCTATAACATGCACAAAATCTTCAGAGGTTCAAATCAGATGGGGTCCCAGCACTGAGAGGGGGAGTGGGTGTTGAGTCCCATCTGTAAGCAAGTAGCCATTTATAGTTAATACTGCTGGTAAGGAGAAAATCAGTTGTCTCTAATAGAAATGGGTATACCAACCACATGCCAGGCTAGACCCCGTGCTCAGGAGCAGTTGGCCAACACAAAACAGACTTCCTGCTTGTTTGTGTTTGTAGTTGTTTCATTTCATTGGTTTGACAACTTTTGTCTTGTTGGTGTTTTGACTGTTGTGATTTTTGTTTCTGGAATTTTGGAAGGGTTTTTGCTTTTGTTTGCTTTTTTGTTTTTATTTTTGAAAAAGGAAAATTACATGAAATTGGTTGGGTAGGGAGATGAGAGAATCTGAGAAGAACTGGGAAAGGGGAAAACATGATCAAAATATACTATCTTAAAAAAAACATCAGTTAAAATAAATTAAGAAAAACACATAGAAAGAATCCCATTAGCAAATGGGCAAGCAGCCTTTAAGTAGATGTCTTGGAATAAGTGGGATGGTTAGGTGAAAACTGCCTCAAAGACTATGGCAGCAGAAAAAGAAATTCAAATACTGAATTCTTATTATGAACCTAGTACTTTTCTTTCTTTCTTAAATAAGTTAGAAAAAATGTGAAAAATAACACACATTGCTGGATGCAGTGATGTATGCCTGCCTGTAGTGCCAACTATTTGGGGAGCTGAGGCAAGAGGGCTTCACAGAAGCCCAAGTGTTCAGGGCTAGCCTGGGCAACAAAGGAAGATCTCATTTCAATATAATAGGAAAGAATAAGGAATATAACTATCATCAAGATTTAGAAAATTGCCAGGTATTATATACAAGACAGTATTTTGTCTTCTGTAACTCACCCCTAACAACTCGGGAAGCCCTGTTCTGGTACTCTCGCCTACGCGAAATCATTATGCCACAAAAAAAAAAAAAAAAAAAAAAAAAAAAGATTTATTAACCACTTATTTAATAGTTGGTAACTCTTAGAAAATTATCAGGATTGTGGTGGTTTGAATGAGAATTCCTCTCTCCCATAGGCTCATGTTGTTGAATGCTTAGTCATCAGGGAGTGACATGAGGCTTATGGACCATGCCTCCAGAGGAACTGGCACAGAACTGCAGAGATGGAGTGTGTTCAAACCCCAGGAATCTCAAACTTGAGATTTAAAATCTCATCCTGAAAACGGAAGGTGTGGGGCAAAGTGCTCTCCTGTTTCTGTGCCTGCCTCAGGAGCACGTGACACAACCTCCAGCTGGCTACAGGTAGTCAGTCACATGAGCTTGTCACCTGTTATCTTTCCCCATGTAACTAGAGCAGTGCCAGAATCCTAGTCCCAGCCAATGAAACACATTCATCCTCAAAACCTCTCCTCACCATCCCTGTTTCACATGAAATGAGGCATTGCAAGCACCCTCTACTTCACTGAAGGACTTCTGAGACTGGCTGTTTATCCTGAGCTGTAACTTTGAGGGAAAGAAGGGCTCCCCTTTTTTCGGGAAGAATCCGTCGCTGGATCCGTGGACTCGACTTTCGGCCAAGCAATCGCTGCAGAACTTGCCACATCACCTCTAGAGCTCACCCCGCTGCTGAGAGCTTCTGGATCACTGCTGCACAGAGCCCATCTGTAGGAGTGAGCTGTGCCCTGTTCCCATTCAAGTCAGGCTGGGCCCTCCCTGGTGAGTGGTGAGTTGGTTTCAGAGCCCGGAGCTCCCTGCTGTCCCCTGGCCTGGTGCCAGCAACCCAGCCAGAGAAGCAGCAGACTTATTTAAAATGTTCTTTTCCCACACCCGAGCCTAGACCAGATATCTTGTGATACGGACCTCGTTCCATGCTCCTAGACCACATGTTTCATCCTTTTCTGTCTGGAGACCGATGGCACTGTGTGGATAATCGCAAACTTCTGGCTGGTTGAGTCCAGGCCTCCCTGGAGATGCAGTATGCCTATGGATCCAGACATAGAACTCTCAGCTCCTTCATGTCTATTTGCATGTTGTCATGCTCCCATCCAAAACCACAATGGACTAAACCTTTGAATTGTAAGCCAGCCCCAAATAAATGTTTTCCTCTATAAAAAAGTTTTAGCACATTGTTGATAATTTATCCTATTTGTTTTGTCTATGTTTAATGAAATATTTAAGGTTATAGGTATCATAATTTTTTCACACTTGAAGATTTAAAGTATCTTAAATAATAATTATCGTATCTAATAATTATTATATCTGATATTTCCTTGGGGTTAATGCTCTGTCCATACTAGAATTTCTGCCAATATCTTTTGTGGCGGTTGTTCAAAGCCAGATGGAACAAATGACTGATGATTATATGTAAGCTTCTATTAACTGAAATAGTCCTGGTAGTTTTAATATCTTTCTATCTTCAAAATGATCCAAGATACTGTACAAAAGCAAAATTGAGGGTACAGGGGTAGTTACCAAGACAATACACCCAGTCCTGATGAGACCTGATAGGCTACGGTCAGATAGAAGGGGAGGAGGACCTCCCTTATCAGTGGACTTGGAGAGGGGCATGGGAGGAGATGAGGGAGGGAGGGAGAGTGGGACTGGGAGGAGACCAAGGAGTAGGTCTCACCCAGGATACAAAGTGAATCAATTGTAAAAATAATAATAAAAAGTAGAAATATTCAAATGTCTTTAAGTATATATAGGATATTTCCTGCAATTTAGTAGTCTACTTTCTAAACCCTTTTTCTATTTCCAGATATTTCTTTTTTTTTTTTTTCAATTTTTAGAGACAGGGTTTCTCTGTGTAGCCTTGACTGTCCTGAACTTGTTTTGTAGTTCAGGCTGCCCTTGAAACCACAGATATCTGCTTGCCTCTCCTTGTCTGAGTGCTGGGATTAAAGGTGTGTGCCCCTGCACCAGGCTTTCCAGAGATTTCTATCACACCTTTTGTCAGTGGAGGAGGTTACTTACTTGTTTGTTTCAAGCCAGGGTTTTTCTGTTTAGCCTTGGTTGTCCTGGACTCATTTTGTAGACCAGGCTGATCTTGAACTCACAGAGATCTTCTTGCCTCTGGCTCACTGAGTTCTGAGAATATAGGCATGCACCACCCTACCTGGCTTGTAGCACATCTTAGTGAGGGACACTAGCTGGCACTGGCTTGGCAAAGTGGGTACCTTAATCTCAGACTAGACTAGTCAAATTTCTTACAATTATAGAAATAAGCATATTTACACCTTCCAATATTGTGCCACCCACTATATTCACCATCAACCGTAGTGGACGCACAGACCTAGCTAGATCTAGTGTTGCCAAGAAGCAGAGACAGAAAGTACACAATGAATCAGTGGCAACAGTTAACCATGGGTGGTATAGGCAGCTCTGAGAGTTACACTAACGGTGCTAGAAAACTCACCTGGTCAGTTTCAGAGTCTGATCCTCTACTTGGTATACTAATTGCCTGAAATAAAAAAAGAGCCTTTTAACAATACCCCTTTCATTTGCACAAATTATCCATGTAAACATTTAGAGCCTGGATGAGCTTCTTCCACGAGTCCTTCTTTCCAAAAGTAGACTACATAGCTAGCCAATAGACTTCCGTAGCCTAGATGGAAGAGGAAAGAAAATTATTTGCAGGAGATATTGATAAAATATATGTGGAAACCAAACAAATATTTAGATAACATAAAACATGAAAACCTCCAAACTTGGAACCAGATGACCTGAAGAATTTTTCTAAGGAGCAAACTTTTAGATGAGCTGTCTCTGTTGGTTTGCTGCCTATCATTTCTCTCATTAGAGTTGCTATTGCACAAGATTGTAACAATGGCTTGATCTCTGTCTAGATCTCAGTTATTTTTGGCCCTGATAGGTTAGGGTTATTTTCCGTAAGTACACTGGAAACAGCTCTATCAAGTCTTTTCTTTGTTTCATGAGCCGTTTCTTGACTGAAAATAGTACAATGGCTTCAATAGGAATTATAAAAAGGTTTATGCCAGGAATCCTTAGGAAGCCACAATAGAAAGATACCAAGGCTGTTTTAAGAGGGTGAAATGATAATAATAATGTACCAACAGGCCAAGTAAACATGCTTTCTTCCTTTGCCAGAACATGCAAGGAACCAAACTTCAACACTTGTGGTGTACTTCTTGAAATAGCTGTTATTGACTCAGGCCACAAAGCGTTATGCCCTGGGGTCATCAGCCTCAATGCTTTCTTTGAGCCACACTAGGAAATGAGTGCCATGTATAGGCTCCTTTGAAGGAAAATGTTAAATTGAAGCCAATCTCATTGCCAGTGTTTCTCAGAATAAGAAGAGCCTCTTAAGTGAGACAATTATAAAGTATCGCCTCCTCCACACTGCTTTTTGCCCAAATATTGTATTAACTGATCAATATTCAGAGCCTTGTCAGAATTCCATATTACAGTTCACTGATTTAATTAGGTTCATACAGAGGGAATAGAAAAGATGGGCTAAATTTCCTAGGGCCTTGAGATTGTTGAGAAGAGAATCACATAGTGTAGGCTATGATTGAGGGATGTGTGTAGCAAACATAAGAACTCAAATACAAGAACAATTGGAGTCTAGAATAAATTAATCTATTTAGCTTTTTCTTCTACATGAGAAATCTTTAACTGAGAATAGTAAGCCAGGAAAAGAGTCTCCAAAAAATCCTCTTGAGTTTGTTACATAAAGTACCAGAGGTCCATAGAGGTACAACTACTAGATATGAGACTCAAGGTCACTCATTAGAAAAATGTCTTTGTGCAGTGGATAGTGGTTAACGCAGGAGCTCACTACTGGTCAAAGTGAAGAGAATAAGTTTCAATGGAGTGTTCAGCCCCCCCCACACCTACACACACACACACACACACACACACACACACACACACACACCATAATATCATAGCTCAACGCTATCATGAAAGAGACCAGAGGTCTTGAGGAAGACCAGAGCAAAACAGTGTCATTTGGACATGAAAGCAAAATTGTACTAATGAAATTATAGCATCTGTGGTTGCTTGCACAAGACCTATGCAAAATCAAGCCAGTCAGGATACTAGTATTGAGGGAGAAGGGGTACACAAGCTAACTGAGAGGCTATTGCCAGTCACTGAGGCATTTTCCTCACCAGTAACTGAAGAGCTATTGTCAGTTGATGGCTTCTGGAGAAGGAAAAGTCAGTTTTCTTTCAGGATGTGGTTCCTGATAGGTCAACCATGATCCAATAGATGACCCCACACTCCTGAGTGTATGGAAAACATACCCTAGCTGGGAAGGGGTGTGAAGATATGGGATAGGAATATGAAGAGTTACAGGGAAGAGTACAGGATGAATGTGATCAAAATAAAGTTTACCAATTTCTCAAAGAATTAAAAAAAATGTTATTTAAAAACTCAGGTCAATCTGTTAAACGTTATTTTTATGAAACTGTGTTCATTTTTTTGTTTGTTTTGTTTCTCTCTTAACTGGTCTATCATACAAATAATTTAGATTCTATAATATTTGTTTAATAATAAGCTTCACAGTACAAAAAAAAAAAAGAACCCTCTAGGTCACATCATACACAATTGGGTTGTGGCTGATCCTTGCTCACGTGTCTGTGATAGGCTATTAGAATGTTTTGGAAGCTAATGGTGGCCAGAGAAAATGTTTGAGTGAACGAGGGTTCACTCACCAGCTGGAGCCACTGAAGAAGATTATGTGGAAAGCAATTTTCAAGCTACAAATACATTTTACATGAAAACTGCACTCAGATGTGTCCATAACCAACCATAAATAACAGTATAAAGATTACCCTTTTGTTATAGTTAGCATCAGACAGCAAAAATCTTCCTAAAACAATGACTGGCAAAGGACACATCTAGAGCACAGGGGTTTGTTTTATATGTTTTGTTTTTTACCTTTTTATTCTGTGCCCATTCATAATATATGTGTGTATGTATGTGTCATAGGGCATGAGTGGAGATAAAGGTCAAAAGAGGGAATCAGTTCTCTCTTTTCATCATGAGGATCATGAAGATAGAACTCTGATCATAGGCTTAGCAGCAAGTGCTGAGCCATCAAACTGGCCTGGGTTCGACTCTTGAGACTCTCAGATGGTACAAGGTATAGATACAACTGGATTATTACTCTGACTCATGCAGAAATAGAGAGAATTACTGAAATATTTCAGTTCCTCTATTATTTTTTTCCATTTTTAAAATTTTTATTTTAAAATGTATTTTAATTTTTTAAAAAAAATTTTATTGACTTAATGGCTTAACAGCTCCCTCACTCCTCTCCTCCTAGTCCTGCCCTCATGCTCTCCATTCTATCCTCACCTTCTCAGAGAAGGGGGGTTCTTTAAGGATTACCAACCCAACCTGGCACCACAAACCAAAGTAGGACTAAGTGCATCTTCTCCCATTGTGGCAAGAGAGGGCAACCCAGCTAGAGGAAAGGAGCCCAAAGTCAGGCAACAGAGTCAAAGATCGCCCCTACTCTGGTGGTTAGGGGACCCACATGATGAACAAGGTGAAGATCTGCTACATATGTGTAGAAGGTCCAGGTATGGTCCATGCATGCTTTTTGGTTTGTGGTTCAGGCTCTTATGAGCACCCATGAGCCCAGGTTACTTTACTCTGTGGGTATTCTTGTGGTATCCTTGACCCCTCTCCAACTTCCTCAATCCTTCCTCCCACTCTTCCTACTCTTCTGTAGGCAAGACAAATTTTGGGTTGAATATTTTATGGGTAGATTGCTGTTACCCTCCCTCTACTGGAAGTCCCACCTGGCTACAGAAGGTGACAAGTTCAGGCTTCATGTGCCCCACTGTTAGGGCTCTTAACTAGGATTAGATCCATAGACACCCAGGTGCCTTCTCTGTCCCAGAGATGCTCCCCCCCCCCGATTTTTGTTCTCTCTCCAGGTCCTCCCATTCCCACCGCTCCTTCTCCCTGCACCTGATCCTCACCTTCGTTACCCTCTCCACCTTCTCTCCTACACAGCTCCCTCCCTCAGTCTACTTCAGATCACTATTTTATTTCCTTTTCTGTGTGAGATTCAAGCATTCTCCCTTGGGCCTCCTTGGCTTCTTGGGGTCTGTGAGTTGTAGCACGGTTACCCTGTGCATCATGGTGTTTAATCGTTTGAGTAAGCGTAATACATTAAGAAAATCATCCATTTTGTTCAGATTTTCCAATTTTATGGAGTACAGGTTTGTGAAGTAAGACCTAATGGTTCAACGGCTGGCTTTTTTTGTTCTGTAAAATAATTGTGGTAAGATCCCATCTATTTTTGTGATTTCATAATTTGTTATTTTATCTTTCTTGTGCTGCTCTGTAGCCTATCATTTATGTGAGTTTGTGTCATTCATGTTATAAACTCAAGGCTGCAAAATTATAAACTATGATGAGTAAAAAAAAAAAAAAAAAAAAAAAAAAGACCTAATGATTTTATGATTTTTATGGGTGTTCTCATTGTCTGCTGGTATGTCCCCCTTTTCATGTCTGCTGGTATGTCTCCCTTTTCATTTCTGATTTTATTTATTTGGATACTGTCTCTCTGCCATTTGGTTAGTTTGGCTAAGGGTTTGTCTATCTTGTTGATCTTATCAAAGAACCAGCTCTTGGTTTTTTTGATTCTGTGTATTGTTCTCTTTGTTTCTAATTTATTGATTTCAACCCTGATTTGATCATTTCCTTCCATCTACTCTTCTTGGGTGTGTTTGGTTTCTTATTTTAGAGCTTTCAAGTGAACTGTTAAGTTGCTATGTGGGCTCTCTCCAATTTCTTTATGAAGGCACTTAGTGCTATGAGCTTTCCTCTTAGTGCTGCTTTCATTCTCTCCCATATGCTTGAATATCTTGTGCCTTCATTTCCACTGAATTCTGGAAAGTGTCTAATTTCTTTCTTTGTTTTCTCCTTGACACAATGGTCATTGAGTAGAGAGTTGTTCAGTTCCATGAGTTTTTAGACTTTCTGTTGTTTCTGCTGTTGTTGAAGTTCAGTTTTAATCCATGGTGGTCTGATAAAATACAAGGTGATATTTCAGTTTTCTTGTATCTGATGAGGCTTGTTTTGTAACTGACTATGTGATCATATTTGGAGAAGGTTCCATGAAGTACTGAGAAGAATGTATATTCTTTTGTGTTTGGATGGAATAGAGATATCTGTTTTGATCCATGACATCTGTTAGTTTCATTATTTCTTTACTTAGTTTCTGTCTTGATTGGTGAGAGTGGGGCCTTGAAATCTCCTACTATTAATGTGTGTGGTTCAATATGTGATTTATGCTTTAGGAATGTTTCCTTTACAAATGTGGGTGCCCTTGCATTTGGGACATAGATGTTCAGGATTGAGATATCAGCATGGTGGATTTTTTTTTTCTTTTGATGAGAATGATGTGCCCTTCCCCATCTCTTTTGATTAGTTTGGTTGAAAGTCTATATTATTAGTTATTATAATAGCTACGCTAGCTTGCTCCTTGGGTCCATTTGCTAGGAAAACCTTTTTCCAACTCTTTACTCTCAGGTAATGTCTATCTTTATTGCTGAAGTATGTTTTTTATATGTACCAGAACGATGGCGCCTGTTTTCACATCCATTCTATTAGCCTGTGTCTTTTTATGGGGAAATTGAGTCCATTAATGTTGAGAGATATTAATGACCAATGATTGTTAATTCCTATTATTTTGATGTTGCTGGTGTTTATGTGTATGTGCCTGTGTGTGCTTTCCTTCTTTTGTTTTATGCTGGTGTGGAATTATTTATTTCTTGTAGATTTTTATTATTTATTTACTCACTTTATATTGTGACCACAGCCCCCTTCCTCCTCTCCTCTTGGTCCCATCCTCCCACATTCTTTCCTTTTTAACCCATCCCCTTCTTCTCAGAAAATGGGAGCCCCCACAGTCCCACATCAACATAAAGTTCCATCAGGGCTAAATGCATCTTCTTCTACTGATGCCAGGCAAGGCAACCCTGTTAAGGGGAAGTGATCCAAAAGCAAGCAACAGAGTCTATGTCAGAAACAGTTCCACTCCACTTGCTAAGGGACCCACTTGAAGACCAAGCTGACCATCATTTACATATGTGTAGGGAACTTAAGTCCAGATCATGCATGTTCTTTGGTTGATGCCTCAGTTCTGTAAGCCCCTTTGAGCCTGGGTTAGTTAACTCTGGTGGTCTTTTCAATATGTTGGAGAGGTTTTTTGGATATATGCCTAGGTGTGGTATAGCTGGGTCTTGAGGTAGCACTATTCCCAATTTTCTGAGAAAGCGCCAGATTGATTTCCAAAGTGGTTGTAAAAATTTGCACTCCCACCAACAATGGAAAAGCTGTCCCCTCTCTCTACTTTCTTGCCAGCATATACTGTCACTTGAGTTTCTGTTCTTAGTATGAGGTGGAACCTCAGAGTTGTTGGGTTGAAATTTTCCTTCTGGCATTTTCTGTAGAGCTGGATTTGTGACTAGATATTGTTTAAATCTGTGCTCCATGTATCTTAAAACCTTGTGTTTTCATTCCCAGAGGCTCATTTCATGATGCTAATTAGAGAGCTATTTATTCATTATTAAAATTCCTTTCTGACATTTACTGTGCTCATCAGCAAAACCTAGGTGATCTAGATAAGCAGCAATAAGTATAGCATAACCTCAATGTTTTGATCCTTTAATACAGTTCCTTATATTGTGGTGACCATCAACAATAAAGTTATTTTCACTGCTACTTCTATAATATAACTATAATTTTGCTACTGTTATGAATCATCCTCTAAATATATGAAATTCAGGATGGTCTTGGGTGACCCGTGTGAAATGATCATTTGATCCCCAAGGGGGTTCCCTCAAGTTGAGAAACACTGTTCTAGTGTTTTTCTCTGCTGAGAATTCACATAGACCAAACCTGGTATATGTACATTTGATTGGCATCTGGGTTATTGCTTAATCTACATTTGACACTTATAATGATACTGTGTAATTAGTGAGGAATTTAAATTTTCAGATATGATAAAATATCTTTGAGTTCCATTTGAAAATCTTTCCCAAAAATATCACTTTTTCCAATTAAAAAAAGTCAAGTTCTTGTCACCTGATAATTCATCATTCTTTAAAACCAGAGGTAAATTTTTTAATACTCATTTTAACACTAACTGAAAATTTCATCCAAGATTTTCCCTGTGAAATATGTAATATCGAATGATAATTTTATTCATTTACAATAAATAACAATAAGAAGCTATGAAATAAGAAATCAAAGCCAGGTCTCCGAGTTCCATTTAAAAATCTTTCCCCAAAGATTCCCTTTTATAATAAAAAATTAAAAAACTTGCTTAATATATGCTAGAAAAGGCATACCCAATTCCAAAATTATGTCTACCTGTGAAATTGGGATTCTCTGAAACTTGTTATTAGGAGCCCAAACTGGTAGGCTCTAACTTTTACAAAGAGGATACCTTTCAATGCTATCTGAGGGTGCACCATGCTACAGAGCTTCCAGCAGACTGACATGGCACAAAAAGACTTTTATACTGCCCTCTGTCTTGTTGGAGTAAACCTATAGAGTATAGTGACATAGGCCTACTAATAGGAAATGAATGAATACTTGCAAGTTAATTTGTGTTGAAATCCATGCTGGTTGCTCTGGGAAAATGAGTAGGGGAGTTTTGGACTTGTGCACCGGGCACTGATTTAGTTTTAGAATTATTTATTTCAAATCCAGTTGATGATCTGGGAAGATAGTTCAGTCAGTAAAATGTCTATCACACAAGCATAAGGACCTGAATTCTCAGAACCCAAGTAAAAATCAAGGTATGGTATCATATACCTATAAAGTGGGAGGGAGACATAGATCCCTAAAGATCATTAGCCAGCCAAAGTAACTGAACTGATGAGCTTCAAGTTCAGTGAGAGACTATCAAACATAAAGATAGACATCGATTGAGGAGAATCACCTGACAGCTGTCTCTAGCTTAGACACACACACACACACACACACACACACACACACACACACACATGCACTCATGCATACAGGTAGGTACCCACCCACACAGCTACATACATACACACACACATGCATGCACAAACACATGCACATATACGTACATTACCATACCAACAGCTATATACACCACAAACACACCATGGTACATTCCACCATACATCTCCTCACACATACATCAAAACAAACAAATAATCAATCTTTAAAACTGTGTGTAACCCAATGATTTCTGGCATTAGCTTTCTATTAGATTAACCCAAAGAGCTTGTAAAACTCTTCTCATGTAGCATTAGTCTCAGGTACTAAGTTCCACAAATCAGGGTAATCTTTATGGAGCTCGTGGCTAATTTGTAGATGCAGCTTTGAGAATCAATTGTTTAAGCCTGTGCTCCCCAAACATCACATAGGCATCTTCCTAGAATGTGATGGGCACTCAGTTGCTTTAGAGTGGGATCTGAGAGGATAAACTTCTACCAATCTCTCAGGATAGACTACAGTTGCTGGCCCACTCGCTACACTTTGGATGGCAACTTCTACTCTTTCTTTCTTTCTTTCTTTCTTTCTTTCTTTCTTTCTTTCTTTCTTTCTTTCTTTCTTTCTTTCTTTCTTTCTTTCTTTCTTTCTTTCTTTATTGAGAATAAAAGCACTGCGTCAAAATCGGAGTTATAAGGGCCTGGAGAGATAGATGGCTCAGTGACTGAGTATAGGCTCCTCTTCCAGAAGAACAAGGTTTGATTCCCTGTACCCACATGATAACTTCAGTCCCAGGGGATTTGATGCCCTCTTCTGGCCATAGTGGTCACTACAAGCACATAATGCCCATACAGTTACACAGGTAAAACATGCGTACGTGTAAAGTTAAATAAATCTTCTTTTTTTAAAAAATCAGAATTAGGATTATAAAATAATCTAATTAACTCATTTACATAGTTTACCTTCTGGAGAATATGAATATTCTAGCTCTAGTGTCAATATGAAGCAAATAAAGTAGCTAAGCATTTAAACATTTAGTAAAGAGGGAAACTTGACTTCCCATATATTTGCTCTAAAAGTTCAGAATATTCCCCAAGGCATAAAATCACCCTGTCTCTAGCTTTGCAATGAACAGCCAAGGCGCTGCAAATAACCCAAGTGGTTACAAAGGAAGAGATCATTTTTATGTGTAAACAAAGGTGTGGGCCTGACTTCACTGAGTGGCATTTTCACTACACCAGCGTAAGCAGTGAGTGCCATCAGCCACAGCAGCTGAACTCTAAAGGATGAGTCAGAGAATTCCGCAGACTAAAGAAGAAACAAACTCAAGCCACTAGCCCCATAGAGCATGTGGTGTAAGCGCACATGAATTATGTTATCAGCTGCGCGGCAGGACTGCAGACAGAACTCACTAGGAACAATCTATAAATTACAGGGGTCATTCAGTGAGAAGATCAAGTGCAATTAAAATGCAAAGGACTTTTCTTTTTACCTGAATTGTGAGGGAAAAAAAATCTGCAACCTCTCTGGATCACACAAGAGTGCCTCAAATTGTCCAGAAGAGTGTAAAAGGGGAGAGGGGCTGATTACTGGACTCAAAAAAAGGCTAACGTGCAATTTGTGTTCTTTTTATGTAGATGAAATGCATTGACTGCTGCTTGTACTGCTTAGATACGCAGCAGGGAGTCAAAAGCTTGGGTATCAGTCAACCACAGCCAGCAGCTAAATCTGTTTTCGTGACTTAGACGAGACACTCAATCTAATCTAATGGGAGCAAACCCCACTGGACAAATGAAAGGGCATTGCCAGCAGCAATGGTAGTTACAATGCTAAGGAAAAGCACCAAATATTTTTGTGATAATATAATTAATGACTTCTGTAGCCTCCTGCTTGGTCCTTTCAAACCTAGCCTTCCAGATCACAGGGCATGTATTTATATCCTGCCAGGGACTCTTGGGATGTAAATGTCAGGAGGCAGCAATCTCCCTTCTCATTGTGGCAGGAAGCCACGTGTCCTAAACATATTACAATCACCTACCCACAAGATGTGCTTTTGTTATGAGAAAACATTATTAGATTTTGATGAGTGTGGCCCACTAGAGCAAACAAGAGCGCGAGGGGTAAGACAAAGAAGACAGTGAACCAGAGGATTGGGGGCTCCTGAAACAAGGGCTGTTCATGTAAGACAGGAAGAAATGAGAGGCAAGAATCACAAAACACTACCAGAGTATTAGAAATGAGAGTTAATTTTGGAAGAGATGATCTCCAAGTTGCTCCAAGTCAGGAAGTGATGCTACAAGTTTCCTTTCAAGTTTGGAAGCTACTTTTATAAAAAAGGAAACCCATTTCGGAAGCAATCTTTCTAGATTGTATTCCCTTTGTCAAGTCGCTACACAAATGTTCATTAGTTAAAGGTTTCTCTAGCTTTGAAGTATGCACAGTGCTCTGAGATCTTGACAAAATGCAGACTTAAATTTAGAAATTTGCTATTGGACATGAGATGCTACAGTCTTAGCCCTCTTGCAGATCATACCAGTGCTGCTGGTCCCTAGACCAAACTTAGAATAGAAAAGCTTTGGAGACCATCCTGAAGAGTCCAAGCTTTTGACATTGTTTTCATATGTAAAGTTCATGCTCCAGAACCTCACAAAAATCCTCAAAATGTTGTTTTTTTAATGTCTTCATGTGTGGCAACTTCAGAGTTATCCTCAGACACACCCACAAGCCTGGATTTATCAGTTTGATTGAATCTGGTGCTAAGAAAGCCAAGCTTTCTAGATTTCTCCTCACATAGTGCTTTCTCCTATCTGACCAAGCTTTGAACCTGATCAACCAGCTCATGCATGCTCTATGGCTACCACTCCCTAAAACCTCCAATGTGTTAGTGAAATGTACAGCCCATTCTTGCAGAAGGTTCATTACATGACACATGAAAGCTATTTTGCCTGATTTACTGTCAATCAGTGGTTACCTATCTCTCATCATATTGATAGCTTAAACAATAACTATTTATTATCTCCCCAAACATCTGAGGACAAGAAATCCAAGGGCAATTTAGCCAGATGCCTGTGGCTTGAGCTCTCTCAAAGAACAGTCAAATGTTAGCAAAGGCTGGGTGATCAGCAGCCTTTACTGGGATTAGAATTTCTGCCACTCAAGTGGCCCATTTACATGCCTAGTAAATCAGTACTGACTGTTGGTAGGAAACCTCAAGTACTTCCACAGGGCCCCTTGAATGTCCTCAAGGCAGGTTAAGTGACTTCTTCTGAAGCAAGTATTATAAGGTAGAAAGAAGTTGAAACAGCTGTTATGACTACTCCTCTGCTGACAAAAGGTGGACATTCTGCCATAGTATAATGGCCACATAGGCCATCCATAAATTCAGTGTGAGAGGCCATTGTACAATACATGAGTCCCAAACATCAAGGATCATGCGGGCCAGTGTGGAAGCTGATGACCACCCCAAAGTAACCACAGCTCCCTAGCTCTGCCATAAAGCATAAAGTCCATGGGCCCATGGGCCATTGGCTACTCAAGGCCTCACTGGTCAATCCGCCTTTACTTCTGTTCTCTCTGGATGAGTTTTATCTTCACTACAAATGATGATCTGTTTCAAGGCTCCTCTGATTTTTTTTTTTTCTGTATGTACTTGTTATGAAAATTAGGTAAGTTTTATATAATGTGAACTGATGAAACATGGATACATAAAAGAGTTGTTCTATGGAAACCTAATTTTAAAATTTTGGAAATTTTAGTAGTGGTGGGTAGCTAAAAATGCTACTGAAATATTTAAAAGATTGAGAAACCAATTAAAAATTGGTGAGATTGTTCACTAAGCTTATTTCATGAGTATCTGAAAGTGGATTTCACAGTGCATTTAGGTATAGTCTATGTCCTGAAAACATTACAACTCCTATCAGCAGATTTTTACTTAAAGAAAATAACTTGGATTTGTGCAAAAAGCTTTGTGAATGAACACAAATTTGCATGTTCGAAGTAAATAGCACGCTTCAACTGAGTATCTTATATAGTGATTTCTTGATAGCCTTTTTTTCAATTAAGTAATTAAATTCTGGTTCATATAGCTGGATATAATGGCATACATTATAAATTAAGAACCCTTCTTAGGGCTGGTACTTTTGCTTAGAAGTGAATAAAATGGAGGTAAGGTTCAGCCATCTGGTTTTGGCTGCAAAACAGTTTGTCTTCTTTGGCCTAACCTACTTCTTACCAAATTGAAACCATAGCTGTCCTATTCTCTAGGTGCCTTTTTTTTGAGTCTTTTTATATTATTATCATTTATTACAATTTATTCAATTTGTATCCTGGCTGTGTCCTCCTCCCTCATCTCCTCCCAATCCCACACTCCTTCCCTCCTTTTCCCCTATGACCCTCCCCTAGTCCACTGATAGGGGAGGTCCTCCTCCCCTTCTATCTGACACTAGCTTATAAGGTCTCATCAGGACCAGTTATATTGTCTTCCTCTGTGGCCTGGCTAGTCTTCACCCCCCAGGAGGAGGTGATCAGAGAGCCTGCCACTGAGTTCATGCAAGAGAAAGTCCCTGCTCCCTTTACTAGGGCACCCATTTGGAGACTGAACCTATGGACTACATCTGACCCTGGATTTTAGGTCCTCTCCATGCATGGTCTTTGGTTGGGGTATCATTCTCTTCAGGGACCCCAAGGATTAGATTTTATGGCTCTGTTGGTCTCCTCCTGTCCATTCCAGGTCTAGCAGCTTGTCTTCCTTTTCAAGGCACCCATTAATTTTAGCCTGATTTGACTTGCATGCAGTGGCCAGGAAGCAATATGAATTGCTGGCCACCAGAATTCATATTTCCTTTTTGATGGTGTAGAGTCTATGCTAAGAAATGGTTTCACAGACAGTAGCTGTGTTCTCCAGCCCTATTTCCATTAAGATGTGGTTTTGAGCTTAATTTGCATTGACGAAATAGAACTGGAAATGATGAGCAGTACTTCTCAGTTTTGAAGTAGACTCACATTATCAATAGTCTTTCTCATGACAGCAGTTTGCACAGGACTCTCAGATGCTCAAGTAGAAGAAGCCTAAACCCCAAATCGGAACCTATAGGACTGTCACTAGGTTACTGACCACAGAGACAAACAAAGGACTATTACGTGAAAAGATAGTTATATAAGAAGAACGACTTGCTCTAGCTACCATTGTTACATTATGATAGAGGCCTGTTTGTTCTGCAAGTTTTCGCATTTTATTATTCTCTACCCCTCTTCCTCCTGCTCTAGGCTCTTCTGTTTTACTGGGATCATTGCTCTTAAATATTCTTTATCTGAAGAGTCTGTAAAATTAATGGCATAAAGTATTGCTTTTTCTATGTATTTATTTAAAATAAATAATAACAATTATTTATTTTCCTGATAGTATTTTTATGGGGCTCCTGGAAAAGCCTGGAGCCCCTCATTTGTTCTAAAGAGTGATTCCAAGAAATTCTTCTCCAGTGTCTTGTGACTAATTCAGTCTGTGACATGATTTTGAGAGGGCAATGTATATAATAAACCGTCAGTGAAGACAAAAGTGAAAGCAAAATCAAGGAACTCAAATCCAACTGTGAATGTGAATGCGGAGACACATAATAGTGTGGACAGAATGGTGGTCTGGGGAAACTGAACCAAACTCCCCATCAGGGGCTTGTTAAGTAGCTGCCATTCTCCTGTTGCAGTAAAAACTGTCCCTAAAGTGTCTCCTGGTAACCTCAAAGAGCTACCATGTTCCTTACTGACAGCCTCATTTATGGCTTTGGACTAAGGAGATCTTGTTTCTGTACATTCTGAGAAGTAATTCTACTCTACTCTAGTCCAATGTATAACTCCTGGAGAAGTTAATTTAACAGCAAAACCGCCTTAATGCTAAGGCAGAAAAAAAAAAAAAACTGGCCCGAGAGATTCCGAAAGGAACTGAAAATATGAGACACTGGATCATGCTTCCCCCAGCCCCAAGCACTGAAAATTACTGGGTGGAACAAAGGATTTCCAGAGGGTTCATGATTCATATGAAGATATCTGTTCTGTTAACAGTCTTGGAATGACCCGTATTCTAAGCCAGTGCCTGACAGAGTGTTCCCGTTTTATTTGATGTCCTTTAATAGAGCAAATATAAATACATCACTTTCATCTTGAAGGAGTGTGAAGAATGATGGTGCCACCACAGCAAGTCCTCTCTTTTAAGATGCAAGCTAGGAGGTGGAAATACTCATCCAGCTAAGCTAAGGCGTATTAACCTTTCAGGATACCCTCCTCATGTTTTTACATAGACTTTGTAGCTAACATCTGTTGTCTCCATTTTTAGACATAGCTTCATGCAGTTTGTTTTTTGAATGTTCTTATCTTTGGTCTAAACTGTGAAGTTTAGTCTACCAAGTGGTTCTCAAAGTCTGATGCTCAGACCATAGGCATCAGCAAATTTCTGCAAGCCACACCAAACCTGCTAACTCAGACACTGATGGTTGGAGCATAAGAGCTTTAACAAACCGTCTTGGGCATTGATACATGCTCAAGAAGAAGAAGCCTTTGCTAGAAATCTGTCCTCCACAGCCTAAACTTCTCTTGCTCGGTCTCTTAACAGTTAGTTATACACCACCTTTCTCCTATGACTGAAGCAAGTAGTTTGCAAACGATTTCGGTTTCAGGACAATCTAAGAGTCATAATGAAAGAGAAACAGATTTGCCTTCTGTCAAATTGATGCTTTTATATTCAAATAGTCTCCAACCTAAGATATTTTTTTTTAAGTTTACAATATCCCAGAAGTGATTCCTATTCAGTAGAAAACATTTTAAATTTGAAAGCTGATCTTTTTTTTTTTTTTTCTGGCTAGTGATGTGAAGTGTGATGCTCTCTAGTGATACTGTGCGGTGGCAGTGATCCACAGCCCACAGCGCTGCAATCATGAGGGGAGACCACTGTCACTCTAGTGTGCTGCGTTGTTAAGCTACAAGGGTTATGCATTTTGTGCACTTTAGACACACGGGAGAGTGTTAACTTACCATAGGTTTATTGGAGTGGGCCTGAATCATAATTTAAGGAACAACTGTACTACGAAATGTACCCCAAACAGGCATTCCTGGGTCTTTGTACCTAGATGCTCCTGGGGTGCTGGCTCCATGTAAGTTGTAATTTTTGGAACAATCTACCCACTACTCATCTTATTCAGCTCCCACACTGCAGAGAAGAGATTTCTCCCAGGCAACCAACCAACCAGATAATCTCTTTGACTTTAATCTAGCCCTTAGATTGTTCATCTTGTAATGCTCATACTTGCCTTTGGGGTTTACTACAGGGAAGATTGCTTTTTCAGGTTCAAAACTTTACAGTGATTACTTGATACAGAAGTCACTCCCCAGGTTCCTATGATATTCACAACCACCCACATTGTTTGAAGTGTTCTCCCAGCTTCCTCTTCTTCCTCTGTTTTTCCTATCTCACAACCACTTCACTTTCCGTCTCTTTCGCCCATTATTGTTTCCTTTCATTTTCTGTCTATACACAGCACCTTGAAAGACCACACTTATATAGGAATCTTGCTTGTACTGCAGAGGGTGAGGTCCTGCTCTCAACCTACTAAATCATCATGAGAGAGGACAACTCGGGAAGCTGCCTTTTCAACAGTGGCCCCTGGGAGTCTAAGACACATCAGTTTAGCGTGAACCTTCCAGAGTGTCTTGAGAAGTGGCGCCTCTAACGTGTCTTAGGAATTGGAATGGCACTCTGTTGTAAGTGTCTAAAGCAAACTGGTCCACTTGCCTGGCTCCACTGGCTGACAGCCATCTAGCATTGTGTGTTTGTGTGTGCTCACCCCCGTGCAAGGGCATGTATATTTGAAGTGTTTTTAAAGGACAACTGATGGGAATCATGAAAATACTATAAAGCTTTACTAGCCACAGCCTTTCCATATAATACCCTTTTGTTCATCTCTTCTGTCTTAGGGTTTCTATTACTGTGAAGGGACACCATAACCATGGCAAATAGTAATAAGAAAAACATTTAATTGGGGCTGGCTTACAGTTCGGAGGTTTAGTCTCATCATCATGACTGGAAGCAAAGAGACATGCAGGCAGACATGGTGCTGCAGAAGTTTCTCAGAGTTCTACATCTAGATTGGCAGGCAGAAGTAAAAGAGAGTGCCACTGAGCCTGGCTTGAGCATTTGAAACCCCAAAACCCACCCTGCAGTGACACACTTCCTCTTCCAACAAGGCCATACCTCCTAATAATTCCAGTCCCTTATGCACTGGTTCATGGGGACGATTTTCATTCAAGCCACCACAATTTTCCAAGCTAGAAGACCAAAGTAATCATCATATTTGTACTTTGAATCAGACACAAAGAGATTGTAAAAACATCCATGTTCCTTATACTCTGATCTCAGTAGCCCCCATTCTCCTAGTTTGCTTTCCTGTTGTTGAGATAAACACCAAGACCAAAACTAACTTAGAAGATGAAAGGGTTTATTCTATTTAATTAATTGAACTACAATGTTTGCATATTTTTCCTCCTCCCTGAACTTTAAGTATAAAGCGTTTCTCTGGTGTGGGACTAGATGTCTTGTATGTAATTGTAAGGTCCTCTAGCAGGTCTGGTTGCAGACTGTTTGCTGCAAACACCCGCAACTTCTTTAAAAAATCACATTAGGCTGCTACTCAGGGTGTGAGGAGAGGACTGGAGGATTGATGACCCAGCAGCCTTTAAAACCATACCAGAGGGAAATTTAGGGGACAAATAATCCAACTTCCTTGTCCTTCATGGGATATTACTTTAAGTATCATGATTACCAGTGTCCCTCACAGCTGCTAATGGGATTCCTCTCCATTTTTATTCAAAACACAGGTAGTTGGCCATCATTGGCCAACTTTGTCATTTTCCAAGCAATGTTTTCTGAAACTACCTTCAAATATACTACTTGTATTGAGACTTTGTCTTTGGATATGATGCTAAGGACAACAAACCCAAGATATCCCTCCCACCCCAGTACTCAATAGCACCAAAGTGAGCTAGCAACTGTCAATAGACCTACAACCTGTAAAAGACGGGAGTTGGAGGCATCTGTAGCATCGTGGCATACATCTGACTTCTGCTTCCTTATGTCTGGCCTTCACTAAAAAGCTAGAGATACCAAAAACACTTGATCACTGTTTCCATAATTTTTCTTAAAAAAAAATGAGTTGCTGGTTCTCTAGCATGACTGGAATAGGGCAGAGCAGTCCCTGCAAACAGGGAGGTACACATTCATCTTATGTCAGGGAGTTAATCAGCAAGCACGATTTGTGGGCTTACAAAGCCTCCCATTTGAATCATAGAAGGCCCTTAAAAAGTAGAACCACTCTGTATTTGTTTATACCCTTTACCAGCATTGATCGGGTAATTGCTGCTAGTTAGAGTCTAAGTGATATAGAAGTAATGTGTGTATATTAAGTCTGGTCAGCCTAATGCTATATGGAACTTCATTGGTCTTTTTCCTGAGGGTCCCTGCCACACAATATCTCCTATGGTAGAAATTATGTTTAAGCTAACTAAATGGTCATTGTGAAACCAGTTCCTCCATGCCTCATGCTCTACCTTTAAAACAGTGTCATCCTTCTCTTGATTAATAACCTTCTGTAGTGCCACTTTATCTGTAATGGACAAACTCCAGATTATATACATGGCTAAATGTTATCAAGTTTGACAGCCGGTTAATTTTTAACATTTATTTTACTTGTTTGTGTAAATGCATATGAATTCATATGTGAGCAGGTGTATCTGTCTATGCACAAATGGAGGCCAGAAGAGGACATTAGATCTCCCGGAACTGGAATTACCATTGTTTGTAGGACTCCTGGTTTGTTACATGTGTGCTGGATTTGAACTGCAGTCCTCATGATTGCTCAGCAAGTGTGCTTAACTGCTGAGCCATCTCACCAGCCCTACAAATGATATTTTAACTTATTTTTCTACTGGATTGTTTGTGTTTTCACAGACATTCTAGATCCCTGACCCTTTTGGCACATGCCATTCCTTTCCTAAACCTGGGTTCTCCTTATCACTTCAGCTAAATAATACTCTTCTTTGAGCACACAGTTAGAATAGCGCTTCTCCCATCAAGTTTTCCACAGCACTCCTTTACCCTCAACAAACAAAGCTCATATCCTTTATATTCCTTACCGTTTTTGACACACATGGAAAGTTCAATATTGATCAAGCAGAACTTGACTTCTCTAAAAAGACTATTAACACATAGAAAGCAGGGATGTTGGTGTTTCTTGTATCTTTGTTCCTTACTTGTTAAGATAATACCAAGTTCAATGTACATCGGTAAATGTTTTTGAATTACTACAATTATCCATCAAAGTGAAAAGAAAATTCCACCTTTTTTCTTTGACATAAGATGTGTTCCACACTTCTAGATGAGAATATCAGGATTGTCTGTTTTATATAGCCTTTCTGTTTCAGGTTTCATGGTTGACTCTGCCATCGACTTTAAAGCTGAGCTCTTGAGGTTGCTGCAAGGCAGAAAATCAGTAAAGGTTCTTTGAGCTGTTAGGAGACAGAGATGAGCAACTGGGTATTTACCTCCTCAGGAGTGCACTCACGCTTCTCTCAAAGGACTATTGGCATGAGGAGGCAGGAAGCTGATCACATCACAACCCCTCATATACTAATCTAGAGAGTCATCAATATTGAAGGCTGACAAAAAGATTTGAAATAGAGAAGGAATTAATCAAGGTGCCTTATGATTATAGAAATTGAGATGGCATACACAAGGTAGAGGGATGTCTCAGAAGACAAGCCAAAGTGTGCCTAATAAACACATATGGCAAAAATGCACCAGTATCACAGCTGCTCAGATGAAGCCAGCAGCCCTTTATCCATCCCACAGAGCTGACAGTAGTGGCAGTTTAGGGACCGCTTTTATCATGCTCAAACTAGTGGAACATTCATCCCTTACATTAAACTCTATCTTATGCTCTTTTTTTTTTGTCTATCTATAAGGTATGAGCCAACATATTTCAATCTAAAAAGTTCTAGACTTGAGAAATGCTTACCATGGTAAAACACATCATTGTGTTCTTTTGGTACATGATCTTAGTTCATTCCAATATCTTGGTTAATAAGTATTCTTATTACACACATACTCCATTTTACAGGTGCTGAATCTGAGGCTCAGGGATATCAGCTTGGGCATAGACAACAATTAAGTAGCAGAATTGCAACTCTTCTTGACGCTAGCTGACTCTCCAGTGTGTATTTGAGGCCATCTGGAGTACAGTGTCTTTCATAATGTTCAAGTAAAGAGGCATCAGAATATAGAAATGAGGCAAGGACCCTCTATTTTAGCATTTGACCCTCTGTTTTAGCATTTGGCCACCAACTAACTCTGACCCTGACTAAAGCACCCAGTATTTCAGGATCTCCATGATTCCCTCCACAGGCAAGTATGAGAGCTAGATAATTGTAATCCCCCTTTAGATTTAGCCTTCTATGTGCCTCTGGTGGAATCACATGTTCCCAGATGCAGGGCTAATATGAGTGGGTATCTGCGCTCCAACAAAAGAACAACTTCTGGGAAGCACGACAAGTTGAAGCAGCTGTTGTGCTCCTGTCATTTTTAGCCTGTTAAAATAAAGCTGCCAGGAGAGCCAGATCTTTGGTCTGCTTGACACATTACAGTTCTCAAATGTGAGGTCCCATGGGTTGAAGCTGCTCCTTGAAGGCTGTGAACTGTGAGTACAGTAACCTTCTTTAAGTGGCTATGTGTAAGCCCCTGTGAATCTCACGTGTGAGCAATAATTCAGCCACTCCTGCTAAGTACCAAAACATCCTCAAACATAGTGACACTAAACAATGTTTTTATTAGGCCTGTGGATGGATTCTAAGAGTTGGTACAGGGCACATTGGGGATGGCTTGTCTCTGGCCACCACTGTTTGAGCTGAAGTTGGAAAGACTGTGTGGCTAGAGGTAAGTGAGATGTTGTAGATTGGAATCAGCAGGGCAAGGGGTGCTGCACGCATCTGGCTATTGATTCTGGCTATACTGCCTGGGTATCATTAATCATGAAACATATACACTGCCGTTTCGCTTAGCTAACTGGTCTTGTTTACATCATTGTAGCCTGAAGATAGCCAGATTTCTTGCAGGACTATTTAGACTCTAAGTGTCTATAAAGTGAAGCAGAAGTTGTATTTTCTTCTGTGACACAACCTAATAAGTTATTTCCATTTCATTCTATTGGTTGAGTGAGTCATTAAGCCTGGATAAGATTAAAAGGCAGAACACATGACCCCCCACCTCTAGAAAGGGACATCAATACTGCCATTACATTTACATTCTTCTGTAGGTCAGGAACTATCTTAGTTCTAATTCCTTTCTACTCAACATGAGGCACATGGCAAAGTAACACTAAGGGAATGAACAAAAGATAAATCAGCTCACTGGAGGAAATCTCTGAGACACAAGGACATTTTACTCATTTTCATTTATTTTTCATGTATTATGAATAATTTATGAAGCTTTCATAGAATATAGGAAATATTTTTAATTAAACATTTAAATTAAAATTTCAGAAAATTATCAGAACGAGTTTTACAAAACTCGTTTACAAAACATAAAACACTTTTAAACATGATGATGAAAATTTGTTTTCTAAAGCTAGGTATGGTGTGACCTACCTTTTCCTTAGATGCCATAAATTTTTTTCTTTTTTTCTTCCTTCCATCTTTTCTGTTATTTCTTTCTTTGTGAGAGAAAAAAAGTCTTTCATTGGTCTGGAACTTTCTAGGTGGGTTGGGCTGGCTGGCTCCTGAGCCCCAGGGATATTCCTCCCTGTCTCTACCTCCCCATTTCTGGTATTACAAGTGCACCACCGTGCCTGAATTTTTTGTGTTGGTTCTGGGAATGTAAATAAAGTCCTTGTGATTACAAAGTGAGTACTTCACCAATTAAGTCATCTCCTCAGCCTGCCTACGGCTCTCTCTAACAAGTACATGAAGTCAAATCTCAAAGAAAGACATAAGATAATAATTATTTTTCCCTGTTATTTATTTATTTACTATTAATTACAGTTTTTTCACTTTGTATCCCACCTGTAGATCCCTCCCACCTCCCCTCCCAATACCACCTTCCCTCCCTCTTCTCCATCCATGCCCCTCCCCCAGTCAACTGATAGGGGAGGTCCTCCTCCCCTTCCCTATGATCCTAGTCTATCAGGTCTCATCAGGAGTGCCTGCATTATCTTCCTCTGTGGCCTGGTAAGGCTGCACTCCCCTGAGGGGGAGGTGGTCAAAGAGCAGGCCACTGAGTTCATGTCAGAGACAGTCCTTGTTCCCATTATTAAGGAACCCACTTGGATACTGAGCTGCCATGGGTTACATCTGTGCAGGGATTCTAGGTTATCTCCATGCATGGTCCTTCGTTGGAGTATCAGTCTCAGAAAAGACCCCTGTGCCCAAATTTTTTTGTTCTGTTGCTCTCCTTGTGGAACTCCTGTCTTCTCCAGGTCTTACTATTTCCCACTTTTTCTCAAGATTCCTTGAACTCTGCCCAAAGTATAACTATAAGTCTTAGCATCTGCTTTGATACCCTGCAGGGTAGAGTCTTTCAGAGGCCCTCTGTGGTAGGATCCTGTCCTTTTCCCTGTTTTCTCTCTCTTCTGATGTCCATCCTCTTTGTCTTTCTGAATGAGGACTGATCATCCTATCCAGAGTCCTCCTTCTTGATTAGCTTCTTTAGGTGTACATATTTTAGTATGATTATCCTATATTATATGTATAATATCCAATTATGAGTGGGTATATACTGTGTGTGTCTTTCTGCTTCTGGGATCCCTCACTCAGGATGATTTTCTCTAGTTCTCACTATTTCCCTGCAAATTTCATGATTTCCTTGTTTTTAATTGCAGAATAGTATTCCATTGTGTAAATGTACCACAGTTTCTGTATTCATTATTCAGTTGAGGGACATCTGTGTTGTTTCCAGCTGCTGGCTATTACAAATAAAGCTGCTACAAACATGGTTGAGCTAATGTCCTTGTTGTATACTTGAGCATCTTTTGGATATATGCCTAGGAGTGGTATGGCTGGATCTTGAGGTGACACTATTTCTAATTGTCTGAGAAAGCGCCAGATTTATTTCCAAAGTGGTTGTACAAGTTTACATTCCCACCAGCAATGGAGGAGGGTTCCCCTTTCTCCACAACCTCTCCAGCATGTCACTTGAGTTTTTCATCTTGGCCATTCTGATGGGTGTAAGGTGAAGTCTCAGGGTCATTTTGATTTGCATTTCCATGATGACTAAGGATATTGAGCATTTCTTTAAGTGTTTCTCTGCCATTCGATATTCCTCTATTGAGAATTCTCTATTTAGCTCTGTACCCCATTTTTAATTGGATTACATGATTTGTTGCTGTTTAAATCAGAAGGTGGAAAGATCTCCCATGCTCATGGCTTGGCAGGATTAACATAGTAAAAGTAGCCATCTTACCAAAAGAAATCTATGGATTCAATGCATTTTCTATCAAATTACCAACACAATTCTTTACAAACCTTGATTTTTTACAAATATGCCGATACCATACAATGGAAAAAAACATCTTCAACAAATGGTGCTGGTCTGACTGGATGTCTATATTTAGAAAAATGCAAATAGATCCACACTTATCACCCAGCTCAAAACTAAAGTCCAAGTGGATCAAAGACCTCAACATAAAACCAGGCACACTAAACCTTTTAGAAGAAAAAGTAGGGAAGAGCCTTGAACTCATTGTCACAAGAGACAACTTCCTGAACAGTGCACTAACAGCACAGGCTCTAAGAGCAACAATCAATAAATGGGATCTCATGAAACTGAAAAGCTTCTGTAAAGCAAAGGACACTGACATCAGAACAAAACAATGAGCTACACATTAGGAAAGAATCTTCACCAAGTCTATATCTCACCATGGGCTAATATCCAGAATATATAGAGAACTCAAGAAGTTAAACAGCAATAATTCTTTATTGTAATGCTAGAAATTGAGCCCAGGTTTATACATCTACTAGGTAGGGACTCAACCACTGAGTAAACCACCATCTTCCTAAAAAGTAAGTCCTTATTTAGACAACCCATGACAATAAGAATATGCTACCCCCAGAAAATTATAGTCACTCACACTTTTGACAGTTGGAGACCTCATGTCTCTATCTTGTCCAGCTCCGCAATTAATACAAGGAAATGAAAGCCAAAGGGAAAGACTAAAACAAATAGCATTTACTGGGTACTAACTCTGCCCCAGTAACCTTATTACTTTACTATAGTTGTGTAACATTCAGACACAGTAGAAAAATGGCTATGATTTCTAGGATAAAAATCTCAGAGAGGATCACTAATTTTGACATGCCCACATATATAGAAAATATGGACTACAGATTTAAATCTGGTGCCTACAATGAGTCTAACAATTTTATTCCTAGTGCTATGCCTGTTTTCTGCCATCCAACTTATCCTTCCAGTTTACCCATAGTGGTAATGGTTAGACTATTCAGAAGGAGTAACCAATCTGTGCTTGAAATTGAGCACGTGATGCTACACATCAAGTCAAAGTCAGGCCTGATTAAATGAAGTTATAGTAAAAGTCACTCAGAGAAAAGATGCATCTGGCTCCACAAATGGTCCTTGGTAAGTTGTGAGTGAGTAACGACCACGGTGGTGTGAATGAATGCGGACCATGGCAGTGTGACCAGGTGCGACTCAAAGCTCAAACTAATATTGTCTCCTCTTCAGCTTAACCTAGTCATGTCTTAATTCCCATGGCTCAAAGATACTCATATATGTTTGATAAGGTTGATGTTAATGAACATCATTATTACTAAGCATAAGCATTTCCAGACAGTGTCTAGTAGTTAGTTTTTCATGAGAGCACAACAATATCTCCACAACATAATAACTTCCAGGTTCTAACATTGTTCCTAATGCATGGTAGGTGTTCAATAGGTATTTGCTGAATAAATGAAGAGAAACATATTAGTAGTTTTAATAGTATTTATCTGTTCTTCATTCTCCCAGGAAAAGAAAACAAGAAAAAATAAAGTTTTAACTTACTTTCCTTATATATTTCCACATTTTGAAGCTTGATTCTGCGGTGATTAAAACCACTTTTCCTCTCCAGCTCTTACTATTTCCCACTTCTTACATAAAATTCCATTCACTCTGCCCGATAGTTGGCCATCAGGCTCAGCATCTGCTTTGACAGTCTGCATGGCAGAGGCTTTCAGAGGCCCTCTGTGGTAGGTTCCAAGGTTGTTTCCTGTTTTCTTCTTCTTCTGATGTCCATCCTCTTTGCCTTTCAGGATGGGGATTGAACATTTTAGTTAGGGGCCTCTCTCTTGCTTAGTTTCTTTAGATGCACAGATTTTAGTGGGTTTGTCCTATGCTGTATGTCTATATGAGTGAGTATATACCGTGTTCCCAGAGACTGATACTCCAACCAAGTAGCATGCATGGAGATAACCTAGAACCCCTGCACAGATGTAGCCCATGGCAGTTCAGTGTCCAAGTGGGTTTCATAGTAATGGGAAGAGGGACTGCCTCTGACATAATCTGATTGGCCTGCTCTTTGATCACCTCCCCCTGAGGGGGGAGCAGCCTTACCAGGCCACAGAAGAGGACAATGCAGCCACTCCTGATGAGAACTGATAGACTAAGATCAGAAAGAAGGAGAGGAGAACCTCCCCTATCAGTGGACTTGGGGAGGGACATTCATGAAGAAGGGAGAGGGAGGGTGGGATTGAGAGGGGAGGAGGCAGGTGCTTATGGGGGGATACAAAATGAATAAAGTGTAATTAATAAAAAAAATAAAAAAAGTTAAAAAAAAAAAAACACTTTTCCTTCGCAAAAAAAGGAGCCAAAGGACCAGCTGTTTCCAAATTTGTTGATTTGGGGGGCCCGTTCTATGGAGGAAGTAACATCTGTAGGCTGTGGAAAGCAAAGTCTCAGTTACAAGTGCCAACAATCCACTCCCAACTGGAAGAGACAACAAGGTAGAAGTGGAGAACTGTCTCTAAACTACTGGGATGACTTCGAGCATGATGAGGCTCAGGGGTTCAAATGATGTAGTGACAACTTGATTCTATCTCTTGCCTGAGCTTGATTCAATGACGGTTCGGCTCTTAAGCAAGTTCTCCTTTGTGGTAGCAAACCCAAGTTCTAGACCTGGTTTCACCAATTTGGATCAAGTGTTCACCTTGGGACCAAATGCAACAGCCCTAAACATGAGCAAATGGCCTGTGTTCTTTACCTTCATGCTAAGGAAACAACCAACCTCAGACAAATTAAATGAGATAAACCTAGCATGATATTACCATGGAAAGAGAAGGTGAATTGAACAGATACAAATAACAAACATGTACCACAGACAGCTGCCGGGAGCCAAAGCTATCTACGGAAGCCAAAGTCAAAGCTATCTAGTGGAGCCAAAGCTATCTACTGAAGCCTAAGTCAATTAGTGAGTCAAAGCTATCTAGTGGAGACAAAAGGTGTTTACTAGGCCAAAGCCAAATAGTGAGCAAAGGTCATTTAGTGGAGACCTAAAGCTATTTAGTGAAAGTTATCTGGGACCCTAACTCATGGGTGATAGACTGTGAGGACATCCCTTTGTTAGAGCATCTGTGAGAAAACATCCCTATGGTATTTTGCTGGTACCCTATTTAACACATGAAAGCACTCTTTCTGTCTCCTGCAGCAGCTAATTACCTTCCCCCTTTTCCTGCCTTCTCCCTATATAAGTTGGGTAAAAATTTCTAATAAATGAAGCCTTGATCAAACAAACAGACTTGGCTTCCTTCCTTGCGCTTCTCGTCCCCTCCCATTCCTTCCACTCTCTTCCCTTAGGAACCCACGTTGAGGTCCCGAGGGTCGGGGCAGACAGCCATAAGGTTGTGGCAGCCAGTCTATATCACCTTCCTCAATGGAGCAGAAGGGATGTGTTTCTTTTACTCTTAAGGCTTGTTCTTGCGTCGCATCCCTCAAAACTCTCTCAAGCTTGAAGGGAATGGATTTTCAACTTTTTGCCCCCACCTCCAGTCAAAAATGAAATTTGTATTGAGAAGTAGTATACATAGGAATTTAAACAAATGTTATGCCATTTATTTATTTAGTCTTCACTACCTCTACCATATGCTGATGGTCTCTCTAGTCTAACTAACCTATTATATTCTGTTTTAACTTAATTTATTCTATTATATTTCTTTCTTTCCATTCCATTTTGCTCTGATTTTTATTTGTCAGAGCAGAATAAACTACCTTTAAATTTCAGTGGTTTCAAAAAAAAAAAAATACAAGCCATTCCTTAGCCCAGTGCAGATCAGAAAGCTTAGTGGCTTTCTTTTTCCTTCAGAGGTACAAAAGTGAAAAGGGAAGAAAGGAAGGTAAAGTAAGAAAGGGAGGGGGAAAAAAGGGGAAAGGAAAGAGGAAAGTAATGGGAGGGGACAGAGAATGGCTTCTTTTTTCTCCCTCTGAGTCAAGGTGTCACTTTGTAACTTAGGTCTTCCTTAAACTCACTACAAAGTCCAAGATGGCTTCAAACTCTGACTCAATCTCTCAAGTGTTGGGCATATAATTATCCACTAGCACACTAAGCCAAACTCACAGAGATTCCATGTGCAAACTTGACAATGGTGTGTATCACTTTGCCTATACTCCATTAGTCAAATCTGACTACTACAAAGAGCCATGAGAAAACATGAGTTGAGCCCCTAGGAAGAAAAGCTGGAATTCTGAATTGAGGTAGTCGATGCCACATTGTTCTGTTCTCGTTTGTCAAGGAAAAGAAAATGCTGCTTTCTGCTCACTGATTTGATTCCATGACTCTAATGGCTGCAGTTTTTTTAGTATGAAAAAAAAAATGTGACCTTTTAGCCTGTTTTGGTTTTCCTACCTTGTGCACTAGACTTTCTTTGTTTCCTTCATTCTGTTCTCATCTGTCTGTCATGGCACCTGGCTTCTTCATCCCTAGTAAGAAGACCATAAGCACCTGCCTACCTACTTTTTTCCTCACCCTGACTCTGCTTAAGAACTCTGAACTCATTAAGCCAGTCAGTGGCTCTTGTGGCAGCCATGATTCCTGTGTGCTGCTTCATACCATCCTTCACTTTCTTTCTCATCTCACCTGTCTACTTCTTTACCTCTACCACCCCTGGGGGCCAGTGGAAACAAAGAGTAATGAGACCAGGTTCAATGAGCTGCATACACTTTTGGTCTCCTCCCTAGGTGGGCTTCAGCATCTGGCTGGGTCAGGGCTGAGATAACAGAGCTAGCCAGGCATGTAATAAGACAGTTCTTTGACCCTGCTACTATGGTGAGCGACTATAAGATCTGACTCAAGCAACATTTTTGTCTGTGTAATTGGCCTTGGGATTCATTATCTAAAAAGCTTTGGCTATTAGCACAGTAATAAATCTATTATCTGTTACCATAGAAGGGAGCTTTTCTTTTTTTGCTCATTTTTAAATTTTATTTATTTTTTTATTAATTACAGTTTACTCACTTTGTATCCCAACTGTAGCCCCCTCCCTCATCTTCTCCCATGACCCTCCCCAAGTCCACTGATAGGGGAGGTCCTCTTCCCAGAAGGGAGCTTTTCCTTCAAAGCTAAATGGGGTAGAAACTAGAACCTTGGGTTGCTCGGTTAAAAGACATTTTTGGTTCTGGAAGAATTGCAAGCTTACTGTCATTCAGGCTGATAAACATTTTTTTTTTGAGTCATGGTGCTTAGCATGTACTAGACACTGCTCTGGGTGCTTCTAAGTTTTAATTCATTTAAAAATCATAGAGGGCTGGAGAGACAGCTCAGAGGTTAAGAGCACTGGCTGTTCTTCCAAAGGTCCTGAGTTCAATTCCCAGCAACCACATGGTGGCTCCCAACCACCTATAGTGAGATCTGGTGCCCTCTTCTGGTGTTCAGGCATACAATTGTATTCATAATAAATAAATACATCTTAAAAAAAAAAAAAGAATCACAGAGCCAGGTGTGGTGGTCCAAGACTTTAATGGCAGCATTCAGAAGGCATATTCAGGTAGATTTCTGTGAGTTTGAAGTCATGTATATAGAGAGTCCAGGCCAGCTGGGATTCTGTCTCACAAAGAAAAATTAAGTCACTGAAACTTGGAGGTGAGATGGTTCAGTAAATAAAGGCGCTTGCTATTGAGTCTCACCTGAGTTCACCCCCAACATCCCACACAGTGGAAGATGAGAACCAGCCCCCACCAGTTTTCCCCTGAGCTCCATGTACACTACACAGTGTGCACACACATGTAATTTAAAAATCAAAATCACCAAAAATCTATATAACGGACTTGTGACCTATAGACAGTAGATCGGCTTCAAGATCGGGAAAACCAGCATTGGATATGTAGCAGTCTGACCTCACACACTGCTGCATTATCAGGAGTTTCGTTGAGGAGATGGAGCACTTTCAGAGTGGTGTGGCCTTAGTTATCAGGGATTTTGTAAGCCAGTTGTGAACCATGGTCATTCCTAAAAGCAGGAATTTAAAAAAGTGATAGCTGTGCAAAAAGACACATCAGTTCCTAGTTCCACTGCTTTATTTTATTATTATCCTCGGAGTGTCTGTTGTGTCTGGACAGTAGAAGTAATGGATGACTGGTACTTTTGTGTACCAGTCCGTTTCCAGGGGTCTGGTGTCTCTATTTCATGGATGTCTAGTCTTACTCAGTATTGGATCTCCAGGGCCCACCAATTTTGCCGCCCTCTCCAATTTCTTATAAAGATTGATGCCTGGTCCCCTGATCTCTCTCTCTCTCTCTCTCTCTCTCTCTCTCTCTCTCTCTCTCGCTCTCTCTTGGATTCCTCTTTTCTAGGAGGACCACCCCAAATGGCCCATAGGTATCCTCAAATAGATTGAACCTGCTGATACTCATTCTGCCTGGAGGCTCCCACTCTTGCCCAAGTCAACTTCTACATTCCTCTTTGTAACTTTCAAGCTGTAATACCCACCCTCCCGCCTGCCTGTTTTCCTCTGTCAGACGCTGGAATCCAGAAGACCTGAGACCCAAAAAGTTCCCTGCTTCAGAATTTTCTCCCATGGTCCATCATACCTCGCCAAGTGGGCCAGGGGATGGTTAATTTCTTTTTGTGTGTATTCTCTGGGAGTCAGTTGCACGTCACAGGGTGGTCCTTGCCTAGCCTTAATTCAAAACACCTCTACTCATGCCATACACTCCCGGTCATGTCCAGTGTTCTTACTTGGTAACTGGAGCAGTGACTTCAAGGAGAGCAAAATTCTTAGTGAAATATGTAATGCCAAATAAACACAAATCACACTGCTTATCTTCAGTCATTCTCTCAGAAGCTGTTAGATTCCAGGGCGTTCTCTTTCTCTTTGCTCGTGTGTGTGTGTGTGTGTGTGTGTGTGTGTGTGTGTGTGTGTGTGTG
>NW_026592776.1:2695510-2704444 GCF_907164565.1 Psammomys obesus | reverse complement strand
TGTGTGTGTGTGTGTGTGTGTGTGTGTGTGTGTGTGTGTGTGTGTGTATGAGACAGAGAGAGAATATGTGTGTGTGCAACTACATGCTGCATTTGTGTGTGGCGGCATGTGTTGTGTTTATGCATAGACAGAAGTTGATGTTGGGATTTTTCCTCTAGCTTTCTCCATTTTATTTTTTTTTCTTCACTTTATTTATTTTTTTTTTTTTGAGATGGTGTTTCTCACTGAAGCAATATGGCTACTTCAGCTATACTGGTTGGTCAGCCAGCCCCAGGGATCCACTTGTCTTGACAACTCTGGCACTAGAGGGACAGATGCACATCACCACAGTCAGAATTTTACATGAGTGAGAGGGATTTTAACTCAGGTCTTCATACCTATCCAGTGAACATTTTGCCTGCGGAAACGTCTCCCCAGCTCCTAGATTTGTTGTTTCTTTTAATTATGATTCTCTCTCAGTCACTAGTTTTTACCACCACTGAGTTTGTGGAACTCTACAACATTCTCATAATATGTAGGATTCATTGTATACCAGGTACTGGACTCAACTGATTTAACACTGAGAGGGGATAACTACCACTGTCCCCTTCATTTTCAAGATGAGAAACCAGAGCACAGAAGGGTTAACGAACTTGCTTAAGGTTGCAGGCATTGCCAGTTCTTGTCTAAGAGTATGTGTTCTCATTGGTTATGCTAAAGAGACCTTAAACCTCCATCAGTGGTTCTCATTCTATGAGTGGCTACCATTTGGGGGTCCAATGATCTATTCACAGGGTCACCGAAAACTGTCAGAAAACACAGATATTTAAATTATGATTCATAACAGTAGCAAAATTACAGTTTCGAAGTAGTAAAGAAAATAATGTTATGGTTTGGGGTCACCACAATGAGTCGCAGCATTAGGAAGGTTAAGAACCACCGGTCTAAGCAGTACTCTGTGTTAAAACAACATTCTCTTTATAACTGAAGTAAAAGTCCACTGCCTTTTCATGTCATTACCTGCTTGGTATGCTCGTCTGTCCTCTTCCTGCCTCTGAAGTCAGGAAGTAAGAACTGCAGGAAAGCATTGTCTGAATCTTAAGAGATGTCTTATTCTTATTTGTGAGCTGAATCTAGGACAGAAGCTGATGTGTGCTAATTGTTCATCCAATGTTAGTTTAAAACATAACCTTCCTCACTTTCAACGTAAGAAAAGTGAGGCCCAGATATCCAATTGAGGATAGCTAAGACCTTGACTTCAAGTTCCATTCTTTTCCTACCTTTCCTCCCACTCTTCTTGTTAGTTGGGAGGCCCAGACTATGGACACCTACAGCAGGCTTCTATGGCACACTGACCAGAGGTCCTTGGTCAATGGCTTCTTCCAGAAAGAGTACACATGTTCCAAAGCTGCCCCCAGGAGACACTGTGTAAAATCAAATGGTCATAATCCAGACCATTTCCTCATAGCAGAAATAGGCACAGTTAAGACAACTGGCCAGCCTCCAACCCCCATCTGGACAGAATGAAGATCAATAGACATCAGGGGCACTTGGGACTTAGAAACACAGTTCAGAGATTCCTCATCCACCTTTTAGTTGTACCAGGATCCATCAGCTCCAAATTTGAGTAAGGAGAAAACGGAAACATCCTAAACCAAGAGTCTTTATCCTCCCCATTTTGTCTTTCTATTAACAGGAATTTATAAGCATCCTTATCCCAATTTTAAAGCCTTGGGCTTCAATGGACTATTCATCTTTACCTTGAATTTAAAGAACAAAACTTGAGTTTAGTCTTAGAGCAAACAGGAAAGAGAAGGAAGGCCATATTCTGTGTTATTTTATAAAGCACTGGAAAATGACAAGCAAACAAGATAATATTGAAAATGCTAAAAATTCCGTTAACCTCATGGGACATTACAAGTCCTGAGTCATTCATAGGAAGTACATAATGAAATGTTTATAGGGTCACTGAGGTCCTGGAAAAGACTGAAGTATCTTTGACAGATCAAAGAAAAAAAGTAAAACATTATTCCATTTAGGTGTGGTATTGGGAGTGGCTTGGTGTTCCACTTCTTTGGAAATGATTAACTTCATGTGGCATTGATAGCAACAACCCACTTTCTAGCATAATGAATTAGGCATTCTTCCATTGTTCCACTTCTTGGCTTCATTCTGTATGTGTTTATCAATGTCAACCTTTTTATAGCTCGCTCTCTCTCTCTCTCTCTCTCTCTCACACACACACACACATTCTCTCTCTCTCTCTCTCTCTCACACACACACACATTCTCTCTCTCTCTCTCTCTCTCTCTCTCTCTCTCTCTCTCTCTCTCCCTCTCTCTCTCTCTCTCCCACCACAGGCTTCCAAAGGAGAAAACACCAGCCTCCAAGCTGATTTATTTTTGTCATCCAGAGTAACCTTATTTCCTACCTGAGGCATGAAACCACATCAACGATCTAACAGATTTTTAGCTCTATAAGCTCAGAGGCAAATCACTAGTCTTCAGGTTAGGAGCTCAGAAATGTATACGTCAGAAAAGTATACGTTTTTATCTAATATTCTTCTTTAGAAGGACCCTTGTTTTTAAGGAATAATTCTTCCAACTAAGACTTGCCCATCAGGCAGGCCACTCATGATTATGTAATCTGCAAAAATTAAAAACAGCTCCTAAGTGGTTAGTGTACTTTAGCAGTAAGATGTAATCAGTCTCTAATTCCTGAAAATCCTGATTGTCTATGACTGTGGAATTTTTTTTTTTTAAGTTGCAAAGACACTAATAGGAATGAAGTAACACAGAAAACTCAGCTGGTGAGATAGTGTTATTAAATGCTATGTGATGGCTCTGACGTTTGTATCATCTTGTTTGCTTGTTTGTTTGTTTATTTGTTTTTAACGAGGAGCTGCATTAGATCTGCCTTCTAAAGAGTGCTAATCTATCTTTAACATCACGACATTTCCTTATATTACATTAAGCCACCTCCCTGGAATTTAGAAGTGAAATATCTGCTTCTGAAATGAAAAAGATGGGCAATAAAATGTAGCTGTAAACAAGGCTTTATGGCTTTATTTTTCATAGATAAATACACAATAAATTCCAAGTAGAATTGAATTCCTAAAGCAATACTCCACTAATCTGTATTCAGGGGTCTCGAGCGTATTATCTGTAATTTACAACCAATTTAAATGGCATTAACAGCCTTCCCCTTATGGGAATTTAAATTTGCATTCTACCATTGAATTAAACAGTGATTGCATATTTTCTATAGGGGACAGGATGCTCTCAGATGCTTGTTTTGAATAATGAAGCATCTATTCATGCACAGGGTGTGATGTGCTCCTTTGTCCTCAATGTAATTGAAGCAAAATGTGAGCTAAAAGGATTTCTCCTCTTCACCAAAGGTTTGTTGATTGGTGCCTGTTTTCATCTATTCAAAATTAAGAAAACAGTCATCTTTCACTGAACTGGAAAATCATTTTCTCAGAAAGGTTCTAAGTGAAGAAGGTCAAGTTTTGCCTTTGTGATCTTTACAAAACATAAAAGCAGCATATCAAGAAACATTTGGGGGAATTGGTATTATGCAATTAACTTGCAGTTCTTTTCTCTGACCAAAATAAGAAAACCCCAAGTACAAATTAAGGGAAAGAAAAACTAATTTTTTTCTAAAGTAAATAAACAAATACATACATACACAAAAGATAGATGACCTTGCTATCCCAGGTCAGACTGCACTACAGAGGAATTGGTGGATTTCTTGCAAATCACATATTCTGAGGCCCTAGAAATTCAAAGATGTTAAAGCCATAGAGTCTGTTGGTTCTCATGGTATGCCTATGCCAGACATCAATGATCAGCTAGCTATAGTCTTTGTTGCCACCAAGTGCAGATAGAGCCTCATAATCTGAGGAGCCATTGATTTGGGTAAAATCTATTTGCCATTTCAGTGAATCCACCTCTCTCCTTCAATAAATGGTTTTAGAAAGATAAAGTCACCAAACGTCTCAGAGCTGTCCTTCGCTCAGGCCAGGGTTAAGAACATGCCACTACTTCAATTCAATAGAGTTTTTTCTACCTGACGTCGTCAGAAGATACTACATGCCTGCTTTATACATCCTTATGTTCCCAGGGCAAAGCTCCTAGTACACTGTAATAACTGCTTTTGAATCAATCAATCAATCAATGCCAGAGAGAAACACAAAATTTTAAAACATTTATTGTTATGCAAAATAAGTTCATTCTTTGGAAATTAATATTTGCTCTGTTCCAGATAGATACTTGATTAGATAAGGTACAAACCAAATTTTAAAATATGTTTACAAAAATCCTTATTCAGAAGTGGAGAAAATTGCAAGCATCAACGTCAAGAAAGAGGAAGCACTGTGAAAAGAAATGATTTTCATAAGACCTTAGATAACATTCATTGCATACTCCCAATATGCAATTGCAAATTCTTATTCAGCCAAAAGGTGATGAAAAACTTTGCTGTATTTGAAAGGAAAACATATTTAAAATTGTCTATTAGACTTCTCAATAATTGAAATGGGGGCTTCTGATGTTTATGACTCCACATTACTAATCTTCCCTTAAGAAAGTGAAACACTAAGCATTCTTGACGGCTCTCTTTAAACTATTAAAGTTCCCGGTATGAAATTTCATCTCTTTTCTTTTACAATAGGAACCATATTCAATATTATGAATGCTGGAAAATGTGAAGGTTTACTTTCGAATATTCTTGAAATATGTATACAGTGACGGTTCAGTCAGGAACGACATCTCTCCTCCTCCATGGAGCACTTAGCAACATCTAAAGTCATGTTAGTTGCCACCAGTGGTAATAGAGACCTATGAGGATTTATGGATAGAGTTCACAGACACTGCTGAACATCTACAAAGCGCAGGACAACCCCCACAACGAGTGATCCCCAAGAAGTTGACAGTACCAAAGCTGATAAAGCCTGCAGAATCCTCTCTACTTACAACTGTTCACAGCAGTTTTGCTTCATGCTCAATTTGAAATGCATTTCTCCAGAAGAGACGGGATTTTTACCTGCAGTTACCAACTGTGAAGATAGGCTGTTTTCTTAGGCAGACAGAAAGTAGTCACAGATGTCCTTCCTCTTTCTGTGCTCCAGAACCACACTCAAGAGTCATTCAGGTAGCTCAGTTCTGTGTTTCCTCATAGCAGAAAGAAGTTTCAAGAGCCTCTGAAGTCTTGGAACCATTCCCCCAATGCGCTACCTTTTGACCAAATAAAGGAAGGCAAGGCCATAGCATCCAGGGCTAGCCTCCTCCTCATATTGTATGAGCGGTTTGTACAGAGGCAAAGGCAAGTGTTTTCTTGATTTTCTATTATTCTGTTGTTCTAATTTCACTACAGTTTGTTTTGAGACCTGTAAATGATGAGCCAATCACTGGGAAATTTTGTTCCTCTGGTCTTTTATTAGTACGTGGCCTCATATTGCCTTGTTGGAAGCTTAAAGGAGGCAGCAAAAGCCCAAATGTTTCAAGTACTACTCAGTGAGGGGAGCTTTGCTAACTCCCTGGGGTAAAAAATAATAATAATGCACTTTTTTTCAATCTGGTTCTGTGCATAGCACAAGACAGATGCTTAGTTGATAAGAACTGACAGTATTTTGGGGAGAAAATCTTCAGAAAAATCTACTAAAACTGGACAGTGGTCTAGCAATTCCACTACAAGGTAAGTAGACAAAAAGCTTGTGCACATGACCTGCAAAGGATACTACAATTAGGTTCATAGCAGCTTCATTAAGAGTAGCCAAAACTACAAAGAACTCACATATCTATTGACAGGTAAATAGATAACTAAAATGTGTTCATACAATTGAATGGTACAGTAAAACAAATCATTTAATTATTTCATGTAAAAACTCTCAGTGAGATGTCTGGTCATAAGGTATGCTCAATGATAAAAGCTACAGTAATTATTGTTGAGAAGTCACCATATGCCAGGTACCTTTAAAGGCTTTATACACAGAGATTCATTTAGTCCTCAAAATAGCCCTATGCAACTGCTCGTATTTAGTTTCTTGCTATGTAGCCCATACCGGCCCCAAATCATGACAATCTTCTTCCTTGGACCTCCCAGTAATAGGATTACAAATGTGAGTTATCATGTCCAGCTAAGGGTTGTTTGTGTTTCTATTTACAGACAAGAATTGTGGCACAGAAAAGAGGTTGAGCCCAGTTTGTCACCTAAACTTATGATGTACTCTAAAACATACTACTAAGATTTAGTTATGGATGGAGTATATGTCCTACTCTAGATGTTTTCCTCCAGGATTCCTTCCAAGTTTACTCCCAGTGAGGGAATGTTGAAGTGGTAGAACTTGAAGAAGTGGTACCCAGGACAAGGTAATAACAGAAACATCACCTTCAGATAGCATAGATGTTGGTTTTGAGTACCTATTAGATTTTTTAATTAAATTTTTATTTGTTATATTAGTTACAGTTTATTTGCGTTGTATTCCAGCTGTAGCCTCCTCCGTCTTTCCCTCCCTCATCTCCTCCCTGCCTCCCTACTAGATTTTCATTAAGAGGTTGCTACAGAGTGAAGTCACCTCATATTCTTATCCCGTCTGTGTGAAGTTAGCTCCCTGTCCATTTTTCTACCTATGTTCTGATAAACGGACAAAGACCCTGACTCTTTTCAGAACACAAGCATCATGCTCTTAGAATGTCAGAAATGTGAACTAAATGAGCTTCCTTTATAAAGTACTCAGTTTCAAGTATACTGTTATAGCAACATCAAACAGGCTTATGCAAGTGTCATGTGTTGATTCAGTAGCTAGAGCAAAATATACTTGGTGGCTTATATACAAGAAGAATTTATTTCTCACACTTACAGTATTTAAAAGTCTTGAATTAAGGGGGCCAACATAGCCTGATTTTAGTGAGGGCTCTGTTCCAGGTTGAAAACAGCCAACTTTTCACTGTGTTGTCGCATGGCAGAATGAGGGCAGAAAAGCCCCTAGAAGCCCTTATATAAGGACGGCAATCATAGTCATGAGGGCTCCACTTTTAGAACTTAATCACTCCCAAAAGCTCCACTTCCAAATATAATCACATGGTGGGTTAGGGCTTTAATGTTGGATTTTGAGAGATGTGACATATGAATTTAATCAATTGCATAGAAATCAATATTGGGAAAATCAAAAATAATTGTCTGACTTCTGCTTTGTATAGGAATACCTTGTCTCGTCTTTGATTTAGTGCTTCATTCTGGAATTTTCCATTGTATTCCTTTTGCCCAATACTGTTTCTTTTTTTGTTATTTGTTTGTTTTATTTTTAAAACTATTCTTTATTTTAGATATAACAACACAATTTAAAGCTTCAATAACAAAGTAGAATGATTTGTTACAGTATTAAACAGAAGAGAATTTCATGCTTCAAAACCTTTCCCTTACAACATTATTTTTTAATTGTTGTTTTTCCTAACAGGGTCAATGTCTTAGTAACTTTTCTGTTGTTATGATAAAACACCACAACCAGGAAGTACTTAATTTAGAATTATGGCTTCAGAGGGTTAGAGTACATGATAGTGGAGCAGTTATGGCATCAGAAACATCTGAGTGCTTACATCTTAATCAGCAATAGGAAGCAGAGTGGGGGTGTAGAGAAAGGGAGAGAGAGTCTAGAAATGATGTTAGTCTTCTGAAACTTCAAAGCCTGTCCCCAGTAGTACACCCTTCTCCAACAAGGCCATACTTTCTGATCCCTCCCAAAGAGTTTCACCAATTAGGACCACGCATCCCAATAAATGAGACTGTGGGAGCCAGCAAACCACCACAGTCAAAAAAGATCAGTTCAAATGATCATATACCACACATTTCCATGCATATTTGTAAAGTGACAGAGTTCCACTTGATTGCCGGGGAGTTGAGATGGGTGATAGGACAGACAAGAATATTCAGGGGAGCATGAGGTACCTTCTTTGTGTCAGTGTGAATTTTATATTTCGATTTGGTAGTGATTTCTTGAATCTATGTGTGATACTTTTAAAAAATCTCCATCTCCTAAATTAACCTTTAAAATGCTGGAAATGGAATAAGTTTATAGATATTACTCAGTGTCAGTCTCTTGGTTTTGATATTGTACTAGTTGTATAACATGCCCTTATTTAATGAAACTAAGTGTTTGGTAAAAGGAATTCTCTTATTTTCACAGTCTTCAGTCTGAAAAAATTCTACATGTGTTATTCATTTGAAATAGTGATTGGGGAAGTCAATATTATTTTTAATTCCTATTACACTAATTAATTAAATGTCAATGACTGGGACTAATGACTAATCATTGAATATATTTGCCAATACTGTTTTTTAAAAACCAAAGATTCTGCTCTTGTATTTGAAGACTACCACTTCAAAAACTCTAAATGGAAACTTGTGAAAGGATCTTGTCTTAGCTCTGCCTTCACCTTCCACATACAGAGCCACCTCTTGCTTATTGGTAGAAAGTCAGTTTTACAAAAAGCCAAGAGCAAAGTTTTAAGACAAGCCTGGGCTCTCTTAGAGACCTCAACATCTCTGCCTGTCAAATAATGAAGGTTATGTACCTGGGATGGAGAGGGTAGAATAGAAATGGCTACCAGATAATTTCAAGATGTCTGTATTTAAAACTGAGTCCATGTTATACACAGCAGGGCTATAGAAATATTCTTCAAGATGCCCTGTGCTTGGTACTCACTTAAGTGGTTCACCTTGTTTGGTATGATATTACAGAGGGAATTTTGAGGTTGGAAGTAGGGAGTATCACTAGAGTAATAAGTAACCGAGGTTCTATTTCAATGGCTTACACATTAGTTTGTCACCATTAATAAGAAAAATAAAGACAGGTGATAGAAGAATATTCATCTCTCTGCCATACTGGAAAAGCTGCCACTGGTAATGATGTGTGTGTGTGTGTGTGTGTGTGTGTGTGTGTGTGTGTGTGTGTGT
>NW_026592776.1:2636008-2695500 GCF_907164565.1 Psammomys obesus | reverse complement strand
GAGAGAGAGAGAGAGAGAGAGAGAGAGAGTCATAGACAGAGACAGAGAGAGAGAGGGAGAGAGAGACACACAGAGAGGGAGAGAGAGAGATACAGAGAGAGATGCCAGAGACAGAGAGACACAGTGAGAGAGGAGAGAGGAGGAGTGTAAACACATGGGGAGTTGTAATCACACTGCACCTGAAAGTTTATTTATGGTTTGCTCCAGGTTTACTCCCCCACCCCCATCCCTATATCCCCAGTGGCAGGATTCTGAGATGCCAGCAAGGGTACTATTAAATCCCTTCATCTGCACCACATCTCAGCTCTCAGTGGCAGCTGGTGCCTCCCCTCTGTGTATGTCATTCCCTAGGAAGTCAGTAATTCTGACTAAGGTGATGGATGTGTTGAGCCATACATCTTTGGGCTCTATCGTGCACATAGTTTACCTAAAAATATCAGTAGGTGTAATGTCTTTAGCTAAATTTAACAGTCTGTGTGTAGTGCTACCTAAAAAAAATGCAATGACCAGAATATTTTTAAAGATGAATCTGAGAGCAGGTCATGACTTGGTCTTAGGATTCTGACGACATTCATTTTTCTTTATGAAAAGCTTCTGGGATTTTTCATTTTTAAATGTTTTTATATAAGTATGAATTGATGAATTACATTTGTATTAACTGCCTTTAAATTTTTATCAATAATGGAGGGTCTCTGTAAAACATAAAATGGTCAAAAAATGAATAAATTAGAAAACAGTATTGAAGAACCAAAGTTGTGCACATAATCTTGCAGTTTTTCTACATGCACATGTGTGTGTTTTCATAATTGTTATTAACGAAATACTACTGCACTTAAAAATGTGATTTGGGGGCTAGAGAGATGGCTAAGCAGTTAAGAGCACTGGCTGCTCTTCTAGAGAACTCAAGTTCATTTCCCAGCATTCACGTTTCAGCTCACAACTGTTTGTAACTCCAGTTTTAGGAAATCTGACACAGTCACACAGACATACATGTAGGCAAAACACCATGGAAAATAAAAAATAAAAAAAATTAACTAAATAAATAAATAAATTGTGGCTTTGTTCATTGTTGATTAGAATTACTTGACTGTCTTTTTTTTTTTTGTACTAACCAGTCTTCCTTATCATTTATTAAAGTTGCTTACTATTCCATTGTAGTAAAATCTATTCAAACATTCTTTTTCACAGATATACTTCTGAACTGCTTGCTACCAGCTTTCCACTATTATGACTAGAACTAGTGAAATTTTTGTTTATATTAATGGACGTTCTTTTGAACTAAACTGTCAGAATCAATATTGGCAGGCGAAGAACATTTTAAAGGCTCTCATATTGCTATGTTGCATCCAAAAGATCATCACTGGCCCATTCACTCACTAGGAATGTATGAGAAGGGTTTATTCCCCCAAACACAGAGGAATTTGCTTAAATGATATTTTTAAAGCCTCTGGTTAACGTCCTTTCTATCAACCATCTCTCATATCATCCTATAACATCCTTGGCCTTGCTGTGTTCTCTACCTACTTCTCTGATGATCTCAGAAAACCACGAGAAAGGGTAGAACCCATTAAAGGAACTGGTTTTGGCAAACTCTCAAGGAATTTCAATTTCATGCTGGAATGAGACAACACAAAGAGCTGCTCATTGATTCTGTGCAAGAGGATATTTACATTATGTTTTATAACAGTTATAAATGAAAATGGCATTAATCTGCCAACTTGTTTTTAAAAGAGAAAGGGGAGGAGGTATTGACCTACCAGAGAAAACTCCATGTCTGCTAGAGCTTTGTTGTGCATATGATTTTAAATAGCAGGGCAAAGGTGATGAAGCCAGCTCAACATCCCCATCTCCATGGCAACAGCATCCCTGCTCTGAGCCTTTGACACAGCCACAGGGACCAAAATGCACTCGTTGTGCACAATTGTACTGCAAGTTGGGAGTTTTTTTATTCCTTGTAAATGCACAATTTTAAAATGTGAGCAAAGGATAGAAAAAGAGCAAATCATGCACATCTAGAGGAGAGTCTTTAAAATGACTAAGCGATGAAAGTGAATATCCAAAGGTTTTGATGAAGTCTATAGCTTACTTACCATGTAGATAGAGAGGTTTTGAAAATCTTTCACATATGTAAGTAGGAAAAAACATCTATGCATACATATATGTGAGTGCACTAACATTTTAAAATGTCCTTTTCCTAAATTTTAAATACAGGTCAATCCTTGCTTTCAACATATCCTCTCTGCTCAGGTTATGATTTAATTAATTATAGCAGCCATCCAATTTAAATAGTTGGAAGATCCTTACACTAAATACAGCAAAACTTCCAAGAAACTGTATGAGACCTGAGTCATGGAAGGGATAATTGGCCCACTTCAAAGTCAGTTAAACCTACAAGTGGTCATTAATGCATTCCTAAATCGTGTTGAGATCTACACTTCTATTTCTTTTCAAGGTAATTTGAAAATAAAGAAATGCAGAATTGTGATTACAAACTAAACTTATGTCTCCAAAAATGAATGGATAAACAATGAAGAGTGAGAAAGGGGAAGGTGGAGGGATACATCAGGGAATATGCTCAAAACACGCAATACATTTTTAATGAAAACATCCTTGTGAAACTCAGTACCATATGCAATGAATATATACCAATAATAAAAAACAGAAACCTGAAGCGATGATATAACTATTAAAGCTCTTTTGCATTTACTTCTGAAAGCATATGTTTCAATAAACATTGTGGGACTAAATGAGCAATTGAAAATACTATGGAAATATGCAGTGTTGGAGAGATGGCTGAGCAGTTAAGAGCACAGGCTACTCTTCCAGAAGACCTGCATTTGATTCCTAGCATCCGCATGGTGGCTCACAACTGTCTGTAACTCCAGTCCTACGGGGGATCCAAATCCGTTTCTGGTCTTCTCAGGCACCAGGTATACATGTAGTACACACTTACTCGGAGGCAAAAACACCTAAGGAAACATGAACTGGACATGCAATAGGTTCCCTACGCATGTTCTGTGATTGAGTGTGCCACAGTAGCCCATTCAGTGGCCCTCAAATGGAGGTGATTTTCTACCACTCAATGGACCCTTGGCGTGGGGGGGTGAACTGTAAACACCTGATGGGTGGCAAGCACAGTGCACAGGGCAGCATCCACAGCAGAGAAAGTTCTGGTCCCGAATGTCAATAATGCTGAGGTTAAAAGTCTGTTTCTAGTCCAATTGTTCTCGTGACGACTGTTGGTGAAGAGAGCTCTGTGGGGAGATTCTTTACTGGTTCTCTCTTTCACAGAAAGCCAAAATTCTCTTGAATTGAGCCATAGTACGTGCTTCATTGCTTTTATTGCCACATGATTTTCTCTTTATTTTAACTACAGAGTGTCCTGTTTTATTTTAGGTCAAGACTCCTGGAAATAAATGTAATAAACGGAAAATGAGAGGTAAGGCATTAGGAAGAAATCAGAGGATACTTTCAACGAGGCTGTCTGGAAAGTGGCTGCCACAGAAGGATGCTCAAAATGGTCATCATTTCTCACTCTCACAATGTTGGCTTTTCATATTAACACTCTAAATATCTTAGAATTTCACATCACGGAGTATGTTAATTTTTGCTTTGAAGTTTGATCTTCTTGGGTCTTATTAAGGAAGTGTTTTCCACCTATTGTCACTATTTTCTTCTCAAATTTTAAAAATCTTGTCCTTCACATTTAATTTTTTAAAATCCTAATAGAATGGGCTTTTGTATATAATAAAGCAGAAGTTTCTTTTTTAATTTTTTGAATTTTTATTACAGTTTATTCATTTTGTATCCCAGCTGTAGTCCCCTCCCTTGCCCACCCCCAATTCTGCCTTCCCTCCCATTCGCCTGCCATGACCCTCCCCCAGTCCACTAATCAGGGAGGTCCCCCTCCCCTTCCATATGACTCTAGCCTATAAATTCTAATCAGGCCTGGCTGCATTGTATTCCTCTGTGGCCTGGTAAGGCTGCCCCAGCCACATCAGGAGGAGGTGATCAAAGAGCCAGCCACTGAGTTCATGTCAGAGACAGTTCTTGTTCCCATTACTAGGGAACCCACTTGGACACTGAGCTGCCATGGGCTATATCTGTACAGGGGTTCTAGGTTATCTCTATGCATGGTCCTTGGTTGGAGTATCAGTCTCAGAAAAGACCGCTGTGCCCAGATATTTTGGTTCTGTTGCTCTCCTTGAGGAAATCATGAAATTTGCAGGCAAATGGTAGGAATTAGAAAAGATCATCCTGAGTGAGGTATCCCAGAAACAGAAAGACACACATGGTATATACTCACTTATAAGTGAGTATTAGACATATAATATATGATAATCATACTAAAATCTGTATACCTAAAGAAGCTATCAAGAAGGAGGACCCTGGGTAAGAGGATCAATCCTCATTCAGAAAGTGAAATAGAATAGACATCAGAAGAGGGAGAAAACAGCGAACAGGACAGGAGCCTACCTCACAGGGTCTCTGAAAGACTCTACCCAGCAGGGTATCAAAGTAGATACTGAGACTCATAACCAAACTTTGGGCAGAGTGCAGGGAATCTAATGAAAGAATGGAGAGATAGAAAGACCTGGAGGGGACAGGAGCTCCACAAGGAGAACAACAGAACCAGAGGTTTCAATTGTACGGCATATGACGAGGCAAGGATTCTTTCCATTCTTTCTCCTAAAGATAGACAATTAGCTTAGGACCTGATATTGAACATTTCATGTTTTCCTTACCTGTTTGAAAAATTTTAACTGTCATATATCAAGTTTTCTTCTATGTGCGAGTCTATGTTTGGAGTCTAATTCTGTCCTATTGCTTAGCCCTTGGTGTAGAACACTGTCTTATATCATTACATAACAAGCCATCATATGTGGAGTTTCAATTTTTCACTTCTTTAGAAATCATATCTAGCCTTAAACATATATGTGTATTTCATGCTGTTAGGTATATATTTTAGAAACAGACCCAGATGGTAGGAATTTTATTGAATTTCCAGATCAATTGGGAACCACTATACTCTTAATGTATTGAATCTTCTTACCTAAGAACATAGTGGTAATCAAATATTTGCCTTATGTAGGTCATATTTAATATTTCTCAAAAGTTTTATAATCATCTATTCCATAGATTTTTGTACACTTTGATTTATTCCTGCATACCGTCTACATTTTTGTTACCAACATAAATAACATCATTTTAGAAATTATTTTTCTGCTATATAAAATTACTGATAGATAAAAAGGCAGCTGACAGGGCTGGAGAGATAGTTTAGTCAGTAAAATCCTTGACATGTAAGTTTTTGCACCTAAGTTTGATGCTAAGACCCCACATCTTAAAAGACAGACATAATAGTGTACACATTTAATCTCAACACTAGAGAGGTGAAAACAGTTGGATGCCAGGGCCTACTTAGTCAGCCTGGCCTACTGCAAAATCTCCCGTCTTGTAAGAAACCTTGTCTCATTATGGGCAACCTTTGGGCAGAGTGCAGGGAATCTTATGAAAGAAGTGGGAAACAGTGAGACCTGGAGAGGACAGGAACTCCACAAGGAGAGCAACAGAACCAAAAAATCTGAGCACAGTGGTCTTTCCTGAGACTGATACTCCAACCAAGGACTATGCATGGAGATAACCTAAGACCCCTGCACAGATGTAGCCCATGGCAGTTCAGTATCCAAGTGGGTTCCATTGTAATAGGAACAGGGACTGTCTCTGACATGAACTGATTGGCCTGCTCTTTAATTACCTCCCCCTGAGGGGGAAGCAGCATTACCAGGCCACAGAAGAAGACAGTGCAGCCACTCCTGATGAGACCTAATTGACTAGGATCAGAAGGAAGGAAAAGAAGTCCTCCCCTGTCAGTGGACTTGGGGAGGGGCATGCATGCAGAGGGTGGAGGAAGGGAGGGATTGGGACTGGACGAGGGAGGGAACCACAGGGGGGATACAAAGTGAATAAAGTGTAATTAATAAAGAATTAAAAAAAGAAACCTTGTCTCCAAAAAATAAATAAATAAAACAAAGTGTACAGCTCCTGAAAAATGACACCCAAAGTTGTCCTTTCCCTCTCCTTCTATACACATGCACACATGTGCACACACACAGACACTTATCTGCACACACACATAAACGCATAAACATGTAGTTGATTTTTATGTATTTGTAGAGATTTCAAAATTATAATTACAATCAAGAAAAAAAAAACCTGGTAAGACATTACATGAATCAAAGTTGTAATCAACTTATAATAAGGATTTCCATGTTTCTACCTCTGGAGTCATTTCAGCCGTCCCTATAACAAAATGTATAATTAAGAATATAAGTTTTCCTTGTTTCTTGACTCCTGCCCAATTATGTGAACCCTGAGGTGTTACCCTTATATTTACTTTGGACTGACAAAACCTGTCACTAATATGAGCTCTAATATCATTTAATGGCTACCCCACATTGGATTTCTAGACTCTTTTTTTCCTTTTTAAATTAAATAATGTAGGAGTGTGAGTATATGCGCTGTGCATGTGTGGGGGTCAGGGAACAACCTGTGGGAGTCAGTTCTGTTCTTCTATCCTGTGGCTTCTGGGGCTAGAACTCAGGTTCTCTGACTCAGAAACAAGGATCCCTACCCAAGGAGCCATCTCACTAGACCAGGAGAAAAATTTTCTCTTGCACAACTTGTTTTTCAGTTTTCATGGACTGTTAACTAGATTAAATGTAAAACATCAGAACTGTGTCATTTCCAGAGGCCTTAGGGGAGAATCTTCTTCCTTGCCTTTTCTGTCACCACATCCCCATATCCTCATCTATCATTCAAAGTCCCCCAGCCTCCAATAAAGAAAGGCGCTTGAGTTTACAGTTACCTACCTGAGTGGATAATCCATGTCAATTACTTCATCATCACTGCATAAAAGTGCCTGTTACCATATAAGCAACAGTCACAGTTCTGAGATTTAGACTTGAACATCTTTGGGCTCTTTCTCAGTTGACTACAAGTATCTAATTGGAATTTAGTATTCCTTTACTTTATAAATTTAGAAACCCATAGCAATTGTATAAGCAATATCTGGGAATTTTTCACCAACGTAAATCATAAATATTTTCCATATTACATATAGTTTTTATAAATATCATAAATTTATGCAATTCTCCTCAACAGATCTAGTAGTAAATGTATTACTTAAATGTCCTTACAGTGCTAATCACAGCTTTTTAGGTTTTGTTTGCTTGTTTCTTATTTTTGGTTTTGTCAGCACTGCAGATTAAACTCAAGTGTTTTACCCCTAAGTTGCAACTCCAATCCTTTTGATTTTGGTTTTTCTTTTGGGACAGAGTCTCATGAAGTTGTCTCAAACTTCTGACTCTCCTGCCTCAGCCTCTTGAGTAGCTAGAATTATAAGTGTGTACCATCACACTCAATGAATTTTATAAAATAAAGCCAATTAATCTGTTTTATCAGTGAAAATGATTTTTGTAAATTTGCATATTTTTCTTCATTCATTCAAAATTTAATTCTGTAAAAAGACTATTTCATCACATTGTCATAAAAACTCTACCCTATAACATTACCACTGTCTGTTCCAATACTGAACTTAGACTGAGGCCTTCTCTGAATTTGTCCTGAAAGTAAGAAGTCTAAAACCCAAGAGAAACAGAAATAATTTTTTAAAACAAAGAACAGAAAGTTATGCATTATTTCTACTCACACCCTATTTTCTGGAGCATTGCATGCATGGAAATTTCCTGAAGGGCTTGTTAAAAAAGATTGTCAGTCCCATTCCCAGTTTATGGTTCAATAGAGTAGAGAAGCCTGAGAAGTTTGCTTTTTTAATAGCTCTTGGGTGACGTCTTCAATCTGAACCCATATAGACTCTGAAGCTCAGTAAGGACACCATCACAAATGACTGTAAAGGAATACTAGAAGATGTACGTAGCACGGATTGTAATTAAATGTCATGTGGCAATAAGATGAATGAAAACAGAAGAACATAGCAAGATGAGTTCAACATGTCTGGCTTAACTCTATTGCTAAGGAAAAATGAAAATCAAGGTTTGGGGGACCAACTTTTAGCTTTCCCATAAGCCTCTTTTACCCTACCCTGAATTCCTTATAAGGTAAATAGAAATTTGGGGCTTGTCCCAAGACATATTTGTACAAGTGAAAGCAAAGGTGTTCTTAGCATTATCCATTTTATTTTGGGTGATCAGGAGTATTTTCCTTTATGACTACATGGCATATATATATATCATATATATATATATATATATATATATATATATATATATATAGATATATATATATCTTTCTATATATACCTATATCTATATCTATCTATCTATCTATCTATCTATCTATCTATCTATAGCTATAGATAGATAGATAGATAGATAGATAGATAGATAGATAGATAGATAGATAGATATCTTCCTTGCTATGGTCCCACAAATGGCATGGAAATACATCTCTTTTTTAAGAAAACATATTTTTCTATTATTTTACGATTTATTCAATAGACATCCCAACTGAAGCCTCCTCCCTCACCTCCTCACAGTCCCACCCTCTATCTCTCTTCTCCCCATCTCTTTCCCCTAGTCCACTGAAAGGGGGGTACTCCTCCTCTGCCATCTGCCTATAGCTTATCAAGTCTTATCAGGACTTTCTGGGTCCTCTTCCTCTGTGGCCTGGCAGGACACATCTCTGGGGCAAGTGATCAGGGAGCAGGAAATTGCATTCATGACAGAGGCAGCTCCTGCTCCCCTTACTCAGAAATCCACGTGGAAATGAAGCTGCCAATTGGCTACATCAGAGCAGAGAGTCTAAGTCTTCTCCATGCACAGTCCTTGGTTGGAGAATTAGTCTCTGTGGACTCCCTGGGCTCAGATCCTTTAGCTATGTTGGTCTCCTTGTGGAGTTCCTATCACCTTCCTGACCTTCTATCCCTGTCTAATGACATAAGACTCCCTGCACTCTGCCCAAAGTTTGGCTGTGAGTCTCTGCAACTGCTTTGACGGCGAGTTGGGTGGAGCCTTTCAGAGGACCCTCTATAGCAGGCTGCCATCCTTGTTTCCTCTTTTCCAGTGCTTCTTGGGTCTATCCTGTTTGCCATTCTGAATGAGATTTAAGCATCCTCCCTAGGATCCACTTTGCTGTTTAAATTCCTTAGATCTGTAAATTTTAGTATGGCTATCTTATGTTATAGGACTAATATCTGCTTATAAGTGAGTGTATACGGTGCCTGTCTTTCTGTTTCTGGGTTACATCACTCAGGATGATCTTTTCTAGTTCTATCCATTTGCCTGCATATTTCATGATTTCTTTGTTTGTTTGTTTTTATATTACAGTTTATTCACTTTGTATCCCATCTGTGGCCTCCTCCCTCAATCCCTATCTTCCCTCATCTCCTCCCATGCCCCTCTCCAAGTTCACGGATAGGGGAGGGCCTCCTCCACTTCCATCTGACCCTAGCTTATCAAATGTCATCAGAACTGGCTGCATTGTCCTCCTCTGTGGCCTGGCAAGGCTGTTCCCCCATCAGGGGAAGGCTGTCAAAGACCTAGCTACTGAGTTCATGTCGGAGACAGTCCCTGTTCCCCTTACTAGGGTACCCACTTGGATACTGAGCTGCCATGGGCTACATCTGAGCAGGGGTTCTAGGTTATCTCCATGAATGGTCCTTGGTTGTAGTATCAATTTCTGAAAACACCCCTGTGTCCAGATTTTTTGTTTCTGTTGCTCTCCTTGTGGAGCTCCTGTCCCCTCCAGGTCTTCCTATCTCCCCCTTCTTTCATAAGATAACCTGCACTCTGCCCTAAGTTTGGTTATGAGTCTCAGTATCTGCTTTGATACCTTGCTGGGTAGAGTCTTTCAGAGGCCTTCTATGGTAGGCTCCTCACTTATAAGTAGATACTAGGCATATAATATAGGATAAACCTACAAAAGTCTGTATACCTAAAAAAGCGGAGTTAGAAGGAGGACCCTGGGTAAGATGATCAACCCTCACTCATAAAGGCAAATAGGACAGACATTGGAAGAAGAAAAAAGAGGATTTCCTTGTTTTTAATAGCTGAGTAGTATTCCATTTTGTAGATGTACCACAATTTCTGTATCCATTCTTCCATTGAGGGACATCTGAGTTGTTTCCAGATTTTGGCTATTACAAATAAAGCTGCTATGAACATAGTTGAGCAAATGTCCTTATTGAATGCTGGGGCATCTTTAGGGTATATGCCGAGGAGTGGTGCAGCTGGGTCTTGAGTTAGTGCTATTCCCAATTTTCTGAGAAAGTGCCAGATTGATTTCCAAAGCGGTTGTACAAGTTTGCACTCGGACCAGCAATGGAGGAGGGTTTCCCTTTCTCCACATCCTCTCCAGCAAGTGTTGTCACTTTAGTTTTTGATCTTAGCCATTCTGATCGGTGTAAGATGGAATCTCAGAATCATTTTATTTGCATTTCTCTGATGACTAAGGATGTTGAGCATTTTTTAAGTGTTTCTCTGACATTTGATATTCCTCTGTTGAGAATTCTCTGCTTAGCTCTGTACTCCATTTTTTTAAATTTAATTTTATTTTTTTATCAGTTACATTTTATTAACTCTGTATCCCAGCTGTGTCCCACTCCCTCATTCCCTCCCAATCCCACCCTCCCTCCCTCATCTCCACCGTGCCCCTTTCCAAGTCCACTGATAGGGGGGTACTCCATCTTTAAATTGGAGTATTTGGTTTGTTGGTGTCCAATTTCTTGAGTTTGTTTATATTTTCTCGATGCTGGCCTTCTGTGTGACCTAGGGTTGGTAATTTTTTTCTCACTCTGTAGGCTGTTGTTTTGTTCGGTTAAAAGTGCCCTTTGCTTTACAGAAGCTTTTCAGTTTCACGAAGTCCCATTTATTGATTGTTGATAATAGAGCCTGAGCTGTTGGTGTTCTGTTAAGGAAGTTGTCTCCTGTGCCAATGAGGTCAAGGCTCTTCCCCACTTTTTCTTCTAACTGATTTAGTGTGTCTGGTTTTATGTTGTGGTCTTTGATCTTTGTGCAGGGTGATAGACATGGTTCTATTTGCATTTTCTACATGTAGACATCCAGTTAGACCAGCACTATTTGTTGAAGATGCTATCTTTTTTCCACTGTATGGTTTTGGCATCTTTGTTGAATATTAAGTATCCATAGATGTGTGTGTTTATTTCTGGGTATTCTATTCTATTCCATTGATCAACCAGTATCTTTCTATGCCAGTACCATGCAGTTTTTATTACTGTTGCTCTATAGTACAGCTTGAGATCAGGAATCAAAATACCTCCAGAAGATCTTTTACTGTACAGGATTGTTTTTAGCTATTCTAGGTTTTGTTTTGTTTTGTTTTTCCATAATAATTTGAGACTGTTTATTTCAAGATCTGTAAAGATTTGTGTTGGTAATTTGATGGGAATTGCATTGAATCTGTAGATTGCTTTTGGTAAAATGGCCATTTTTACTATGTTAATCTTGCCAAGCCATGAGCATGGGAGATCTTTCCATCTTCTGATATCTTCTTCTATTTCTTTTTTCAGAGACTGGAAGTTTTATTCATACAAGTCTTTCACATGCTTCAGTAGAGTCACACCAAGGTACTTTATGTCCTTTGTGGCTATTGAGAAGCTTGTTGTTTCCTTGATTTCTTTCTCAACCCATTTGTCTTTTGTATACAGGAGGGCTACTGAATTTTTGACTTAATTTTACATCCAACCACTTTGCTGAAGATGTTTGTCAGCTGTAGGAGTTCCCTAGTACAATTTTTGGGGTCACTCATTTATACTACCATATCATCTGCAAATAGTGATACTTTAACTGTTCATTCCTGATTTGAATCCTCTTAATTTCCTTTAATTATCTTATTACCCTAACAAATCCTTCAAGTACTATGTTGAAGAGATATGGAGAAAGTGGACAGCCTTGCCTTGTCCCTGATTTCAGTGGAATTGATTTAAGTTTCTCTCTGTTTATTTTAATGTTGGCTATAGGCTTGCTGTATATTGTCTTTACTATGTTTAGGTATGTGCCTTGTATCTCTGATCCCTGGTTTGTTTCAGGAATTTTTAGATTTAACATTTTCTTTTATGAATATGTTGATTTCTTCCATTGTATCTTCAACACCTGCGATTCTTTCTTTGACCTTTTGTAATCTGTTAGATATGCTTAACTCTGTAATTTCCAGTTTTCTTCCCTAAGTTTTCGCTCTCCATGATTTTCTCAGTTTATGTTTTCTTTAATTTTTTTCATTTTTATCTTTATATCTTGAATGGTTTTGTTGCTTTCATTCACCTGTTTGTTTGTATTTTCCTGCTTTTCCTTCAGTTTCTTCACCTGTTTGAACTTTCCTCTAATTCTTTCAGTGATTTAATCATTTTTTTCTCTAAAGGTCACCAACTCTTTGGCTATATCTTTCTGTATTTCTTTACAGAATTTATTCGTTTCCTCCATTATCATCTTCATAAACAGATCCAAGGTCATTTTCTTGAATTTCACTTATGTTAGTGTATCCAGGGTTGCTTTCTCTTGGATAACTGGGTTCTGGAGATGTTGTATTGCTTTGGCTTTTGTTTATTGTCCTTTTACTCTTGCCTTTACCCATCTGGCTGTCTCAGGTGTTAGCTGTTAGTTTCTGGTACCTGCTGGAGTCCTGGAGACAGAGGAGTTGGGCAGTAAGGGAAATCCTCATGGCACGAAGGTGGTTTTTACCTGAAGGATCCCTCCTCAGCTTTTTGGGTATGGTTACCAAATGACTAGTGTTTCTCAGGGAATTGCCACTGCTCTCCTCAGGTGTATGGTCCTGTGGGCTAACTGGGCTCCTTTGTAGCTCAGGGGCTCTCCTCTCACCAGAAGAAGTCCTAGAGACAGCTGTCCTGCCACAGGCTTTCTTGCTCTGAATTTTGTGAGTGCAGCCTTCTTGAAGAACTAGGGAGCATCGGGGTTTGGTCAGTTTCACTAGGAAGATAGGTTGATCGTTGGAGCAGCATCTGTGGCTGATCCCAGGGATCCCAGGCATCTGTAGGTCTGAGATTGGAGCTCTGTGCCCCAGTACCCAAAAGGTAATCCATGGCCTGTGAGCACACCACACAGGCATGTGGCTGGAGGCTATAGCCTTAGAGCCTGTGGGAACCCAGGAACTTCTCTGGGGATGATCTGGGTGCCTGAGATCTGACCTGATGTTTCCCTCATCATGGGTTTTGCTTACAACTGGGAGACCAAGTCTGTAGTGTTTGGGAGTCCACAGTTCTGTCTGGGATGTTAAGTAGCATTCACAGGCAAGTGGTTCTGGGCTGGTGACTGAAAGACTGCTGAGCCCAAAAACTTTCTGGCGGTTGGCTGGATGACCTGAGGTCGGTCCCAATTGCTTCCTTCACCTTGGGGTTTCCTTTCAACTGGGAAACCCAGCTTCTGGTGTTGTGGGGCTGACAACTCAGTCTGAGAAGGTGATCAGAGCATGCAGGCATGTGGCTCTGGGCTGGAGACCGAGGCTGTATAGGGAACCTGGGAACTCTTCTGGGGTTTAGCTAGGTGACCTGAGATCAGACTCTATTGCTTCCCACACCGTGGGGTTTCCTCTCACCTGGGGAACATCATCACTGTTGTTTCGGAGTCCACATTAAAGTCTGTTGGTCGCTGTGCAGTCACTGGTGCTCTGCTGATCAGAAACAGTGTGCTCACCCTGCCACCATCTTGGATTCTCCAAAATACATCTCTTGAGACAATCTCAATTACCTGCACTATGTACCGTACCTGTATAGCACAAGAGGGAAATCAGGATTCCACATTGCTGCCATAAATGTAAGGTGGTTTCAGTAATAAGCTAGTATTACAAAATAGAGAAAACAATGATTGTAAAGGTTGCCAAGGAGACAGCATCCCATAACAACATCCCATACAACACTGGAAAGAAGCTCACCAGCCCAAAGAGAGATATCCTCAAGTCATTCATTACAAGAAGCACGGGGGTGGGTTTTGAGAACTTTGCTTCCAGGAAACTTTATTGAAGGAAGGCAATTTTACTTTTGAGACTCTTAAAATATATTGATAAAACCTGGGTAATTTTTTTCAGGTTAAACCATCACATTCAAATTGATAGCAGGTATTGCCAAGTATCTGAGAAATATTTACTAACTAGCAGGTATGCTTGAGATAGAGTATGGCATGAAAGAAAAGATAGTGGAAAGCACAGTGACATTTTATGAAAACTGTGAATTTAAAAAAAATATATATATCTTTTCTTTCATACCTTAAACGAGGTGACTTTTGATAAGAACAAGAGTCAAGTTAGAGTTTCTTGTAATTGTCCAACACAGGTTCTGCAAGATTGTCTGTGCTGAGTCACTGTATATGCTCTGTTGTAGTAAATATGTTTTATTTTCCAGGGATACCAACATGGAACTGATTACTGTCAGAGTCTGAAAAAGCTAAGTATCATGTTAGCCTTTGCACTGCCATCTGCAAAATGGAAAGATATATTATTACTCTTAAACAACAACAACAACAAAAAGCAGTTTGGCATAACAGGAAAGACTAGAGACCAGAGGTTAGTCTACTTAGATCCAAACTATAGAAAGTGCTGAACTGAAGCTCTTTGAGCCTCAGCTTCTTCATCCAGAAAGTGCAGATAATTATAGTCAACCTTATATCATGTAGGTGAAGGCTTCATTGACACTGGTAAAAACTGGTTGACCCGGTGTCGGCACATCATTAGAACATTTCCATATACTTCTACATGTATGTTCCTTGCAAGAAGTCGGAGTGTGCTATCACTGCAACTAGAACTTGAGTTAGAGGAAGTGACAGCCACCTGCAAATAATAAATGCTGTGTTCACAGTGGCAGTGGATTAATGCTTATCTGCTTATGGTTGCTAAGCCCCAAATAACAAAAAAGGAGAAAATATGGCTACATTTTGAAAATGTATACTTATTAAAAGAAAACATAGTTATTTTTCTCCCCTGGTCGTCCTCCCTCAATGAATTCTTTACCTCACAGACTTAAATGAGAGAAGTGGAAAAGTTGGGGTTCTTTGAAATAAGCAAGAGAACTCCCTGTTCCTTTTCCCTAACACAAATCTAACAGCTAAACTTTGTGTTAAGAAAAGAAAACTTTGTAAACTGTAATTGTAATTTCAAAACCACTAATGCAGAGAAGTCTGGGTCTTTCCACACATCCTTCTGTTTCCTTTCGGATCATTAAAGTCTTTTCTAGAAATGACAAGCAGTTGTTTTGATTCAGACTACAATGCTCCTGGACAAGAAACCAGAAAGCACTCCTCTGGGTGTGCTAGAAAGACTTAGATGAGCAAAAAAACACCCCCACTCAACCCCAGTTCCAATAAGCTCCTTAGGCTTCCTATGCCGGACCCGATTAATTCAGGAGAGCAGAGTCCAGAAATATACTTTTCAGTCCAGTTAAGCTCTTTCTGGCTCTGGCTCATTTCCCTCCTTATTTCAGGGTGTATGAAGACACATTCTTGTAGACATGTCCAACTTTTGGCATTGTAACACCACACTGTCATCTAGAGAGCTCATGCTTTAGAACCACCCAATACAGTTAAAAACAACAACAATAACCGAACCTCCAAAAAAAGAGAAAACTTCATAAAATTTTAAGCAAGTTTGTAATTTTGTGTTGAGCAGCATTCATAGTTATCCTTTGGGGCTGTGGGTTGACATGCATGGAAGTCTAAAGTACACTGGCCCTAAATTTAGACAGGCAGGAGTATTCAGTCCCATGGAAGGAATACAAAAACAATTCCTCCTAGGTGGCTTTCAACTCCAAAGTTTGCATCTTTCAGCACCCTCAGAATGTTAAAAATAATTCTGATTTTTGTGCCACTGAGGAAAAATAGGATCTGATTGCCATTATTAATAGAAAATTGGAATAAAAATGACAACAAAACAGCCAGAAAGCATGTCTGATGTGCCACCATTTTCCTTCTGTATATTTCTCATAGACTAATTTCTCCCTCAGCCACATGGTTTGAGTGCTGAGCAAAGCATATAAGTTTCATATATTCTATTCTCTGTGTTCCTGTGGCAAGGAGGGTAAGACTAAAAAATGATGGTGCGGACAGTAAATTTTTGTAATTTATTGGCAGGACTTTCTCTGCCCTTTGCTAAAAGCTCTCATTGAGAGAAGCTGGCAGCAAGGGAGAAAGTATTTCTTTAGCACAGTTGTCATTTTTCAGTGAACGGAATGTAGTTTAAAAAGGTCATAAATGATGCCTCTATCTATTCACAGAGTAGTATCATCGCAAGCGCCAATATTTCATACTGAAGTTAAAATCAATTAATTCTTTGAAATTTCCTGTTATCATCTAAGTGGCTACATTGAGGCGACCTTTCAGGGTTTTATTAATTGTAGTGCCGGCAATCTTTAAGGACTCATTTAAAAATTAGCATCCCGAGGATCACAAGTGGTAGCTCATGCTTTCCAAATTATTGAAAACTTGTTTCATGTCTGGCTGTAAAAATACAAATTGGCCTTTTTTACTCTCTGCCATTTGAGAGAGCAGCTGTTTATGATATAAAAAAAGAGATAATAACTGGCTGGTTAACAACATCGACTATAAATACACGAGTATTTTATTCATCTGAAGAAAATCATGAATTGGGCCAAGACAAGTTAGAGAGAATAAAGCAGGAGTTTCTATTTGAATGAGTACCACAAAACCTGGATCAGGTGGAAGATTTGTACTGGAGGCTGCTTTTCTGACAAAAACTCCTCTTTCCTTCACCATGCCCCACTGACTTGTAGGATCCCCAAGAGCCATCATCTGATCTAAGAAAGTTCTCTTCTCTAATAGATACTGAGGCCATGAGAAAAAGGAGAGTCATTGTTGTTCTATGATTTGAATAATAGCATTTGAGACAATTGGGTTGCAAGACACTGCCTCATAAATCATCTAGCACAAATATTCTTTAAACTGTGAAGTATCATTTCAGAATTGACCAGACAAGGAGAAGAGTGAATTCCACTGTCAGAAAGTCATTGCATTACAGGGTGAGCTGTTTCTTTTCCTCTTATACTACCTGCATATCAGGGGAAGGTTTGATCCCCTATAACTTGATTTCATTGGCTTTGTTCTGGTTTGTGTTAATTCAAACCAAATTAGTTTTGAGGAAGCCTCTGTGCAGATTCTTTATTTATTTTTATTAATTATAGTTTATTCACTTTGTATCTCAGCTGTAGCTCTCTCCCTTGACCCCTCCCAATCCTACCTACCCTCTCTCATCTCTTCCCATGCTCCTCCCCTATTCCACTGATAGGGGAGGTCCTCCTCCCCTTCCCTCTGAACCTAGCCTATGAGGTCTCAGCAGGACTGGCTGCATTGTCCTCCTCTGTGGCCTGGTAAGGTTGCACCCCCTTCAGGGGGAGGTGATTAAAGTACCAGCCCCTGAGTTCATGTTAGAGGCAGTCCCTGTTCTCTTTACTAGGGAACCCACTTGGAGACTGAGCTACCATGGGCTACATCTGAGCAGGGGTTCTAGGTTATCTCCATGAATGGCCCTTGCTTGGAGTATCAATTTCAGAAACGACTCCTGGGCCCATATTTTTGTTTCTGTTGATCTCCCTGTGAAGCTCCTGTCCCCTCCAGGTCTTTCTATCTCCCAATTCTTTCATAAGATTCCCTGCACTCTTATATAAGGAACTGCAACCTATTTTCGTTCATAAACTAACGGAAGCTCTAGCTTAGAAATGTATCTTTGTAACAAATATCTTAGTCTCAGCCAATTTTATCAGTCAAACTTCAATCAATCACAGGCAGCCAACTGTGCAAACTATGTTCAAATGCCTAACTATAACCAATTCATCTGTCTTTTACTTCTCTTCCATTTTCGGCATGTCACTTCCTCTTCTCTGTACATGTGCTGGGGCAGCATAGTCTGAATCACTTTTGGTTCAGAATATTCTCCAGTTCTGGAATTTCATATAAAAGCCAGTTAGGATTTCCCAAACTAGTTTTAGTTCTTGTTTGTTTGCTTGTTTGTTTTAAGCTATTAATTTACTTTACGTATCGATTGGAGTTTCTCCTCCCTCCTGTACTCCCAATTCCTCCCACTCTCCTCTTCTCCCTCCCCCAACTATCTTTCCTTCCCTTCTCCTCAGAAAAGGGGAGGCCTCCCATGGATATCAACCAGCCTTGGCATATCAAATTGCAATAAGATTCGGTGCATCTTCTTCTTTTGAGGGTAGACAAGCTGACCCAGTTAGGGAAAAGGGATCCAAAGGCAGGCAATATAGCCAGAGACAGGCCCTGCTCCTGCTTTAGGAGTCCCAAATGAGGACCTAGCGGCACAACTGTTACACATGTGTAGAGGGTCCAGGTCCATCTCATGCATGCTTTCTGGTTGGCAGTTCAGTCTGTGAGCCCCTATTGAGCCAGGTTAGTGGATTCTGTAGGTTTTCTTGTTCTGTCATTGAGCCCTCTGGCTCCTTAAATCCCTCATCCTCTTCTTCCACAGGATCCCCCAAGCTCCACTTAATGCTTGTCTGTGGGTCTCTGCATCTGTTTCTATAATTTGCTGGGTTATGCTAGACTACTGCCCTTCAAGTATAGCAGAACATCATTAACAGTGACAGGGGTGGGCTCCTCTCATGGCATGGGGCTCAAGCTGGGCCAGTTATTGGTTGGACATTTCTTCAAATTCTGCTCCATCTTTTACCCCTGCACATCTTGAAGGTAGGACAAATTGTGGATCTAAGGTTTTGTGGCTGGGTTGGTGTCCCAATCCCTCCACTGGAAGTTTTGTCTAGTTACAGGAGATGGTTGGTTCAGACTCTATATACCCCATTACTAGGAGTTTAAGCTAGATGTGTGGGAGTTTCGATTGTTCTAAGTTTCTAGATTAATTCTAGAGATGCCCCCCCACAATTCAGTTGTCTCTCCCAGTACTCTCTTCCTCTGTTCTCCTCTGCACCTCATCCCTCTTGTTTCTATCCATCCCCCTCTCTCACTAATTCCCCCTTTTCCATCATCTCCTCATGTGTAATCTATTTCCCCTATTCAGTGATATTCAAGTGTTCTCTGTTGGATCCTACTTGTTATTTAGTTAGCTTCTCTGGGTCTGTGAATTGCAACATGGTTGTCCTGTACTTTATAAGTAATATCCACTTATAAGTGAGTACATTCCCTGTGGGTCTTTCTGGTTCTAAGTTACCTAACTCAGGATGGTCTTTCCTAGTTCCATCCCCAATTTCAAACTGTACTGCAGAGCAATAGTAACAAAACTCATATGGTACTGGCTAAAAACAGACAGGAATTTAATCAAAGAACCAAAAGTAAATCCACACATCTCTAGACACTTGACTTTTTACAAAGAAGCCAAAACTATACAATAAAAAAAGAAATAATCTTCAATAAATGGTGCTTGTCTAACTGTATTTCTGCATGTAGAAGGATGCTAATAGATTCATATCTATCACCCCGAATAAAACTCAAGACAAAGTGGAACAAGAACTCAAAATAAAGCCAAATAGGCTAAATCTTATAGAAAACAAAGTGAGGAAAAGCCTTGAACGAACTGGCACAGGAGTCAGCTTCCTGAAAAGAACTCAGGTTCTAAGATCTACAATTAATAAATGAGACCTCATGAAACTGAAAACCTTCTGAAAAGCAAAGGACACTGTCAATAGAACAAAACAACAGCTTACATACTGAGAAAAAAAAAAGTTCACCAACCCTACATCAGATAGAGGGACAATATCAAAACTATATAAAGAACTCAAGAAAGTAGACAACAACAAACCAAGTAATACAATTTAAAAACTGAGTACAGAGCTAAGCAGAGAATTCTTAAAAGAGGAATATGGAATGGCTGAGAAGCCCTTAAAGAAATGCTCAGTGTCCTTACATATCAGGGAAATGCATATCAAAATGACTCTGAGATTCTATCCTATACACATGAGAATGGCTAAGATCAAAAATTCAAGTGATAGCACATGCTGGTGATTCTGTGGGAAAAGGGAAACATTCTTCTACTGCTGAGGGAGTGTAAAATTGTACAACCACTGAAAATCAGGACTAGCTATACCTCAAGACCCAGATATACCACTCCTGGGCATGTCCCTAAAAGACTCTCCAACATTCAACAAGGACATTTGCTCAACTATGTTCATAGCAGCTTTATTTATAATAGCCAAAATCTAAAAACAATCTAGGTGTCCCTCAACCAAAGAATGAATAGAGAAAATGCAATACATTTACACAATGGGGTATTACTCAGACATTAAAAACGAAGGAAACATGAAATATTTTTTTGTAATTTTGCCATTAAGTATTTGTATCCTGCTTTGTTCCATAAACAATTTGAGACAGTTAAGAAAAAATAAAAATAAAAACACATATTATCTAAGAAGAAACAAATAAATAAAAAAACACCAGAGAGAGATCGAAGATAGTGGCGACCAGCATGCACCTTGTCTGAAGGGCACAGATTCTGAAACTCAGAGATTGGAGAGTGAAAGCACAGTTAAAGCCAGAACATCAACACTGAAGCTTCCTGGGTGAGAAGGGACAACCCATGAGCTGAGACCATTTAGATCCAGGTCACCTGTGCACATCTTCCGGGACTGAGAATGGCGACTATTCAAGCCCCATGCGCTTCCCCTTGATGGTCCTCTCTCCTCACTGGAGTTGGCTTACAGCGCCTGCTGCTCCAAGCACAGATCTCCCTGCTCCATAACTGAGACAGCAGAGGCAAGCCTCCCAGTTCTGCAGTGGCAGGCAGCTGTACAGGCCATCCAGTTGGCAACTGTACTGTCCTCCCAGGTCTACAGGTGGCTGTATAGGCTTCCCAGGGACTCCCAGCGGGTGGCCATACTAACCTCCCAGGTCTGCAGCAGTGGAGAGCAGCTGTATGGGCCTCCTAGGGCCTCCCAGTGGTGGTGGAGGCTGAGGCTGAGGTGGGGTAGCAGCTAGCCCTAACTGGAGCCTCCAGGCTCTCTGACTGAGACAACAAAGTGGCTACCTTCAATATGGGTCTCCCTGCCCAGCAGACAAACAGTGGACACCAGTGACAGATGACAGATCTCCCACACTCTCATTTGTCCCTGCAGGCCCATATCTGAGAGTAGAGAACAGGGGGAACCCCTGTGCTTTCTGATTAGACCTGTTAGCAAGTGAGTGTGTCTTCAAGTGAGTGACCCATAAGTTTGGGTAAGTTTTGCCTTCATTTTCATTGAATTTTAGGAAGTCTCTAATTTCATTTTTCATTTCTACCCTGACCATGTTGTCATTGAGTAGAGAGTTGTTTAGTTTCCATGTGTATGTAGGCTTTTTGTTATTTCTGTTGTTGTGGTGGTGTAGTTTTAGGCCATGGTGGTCTGATGGGATAAAAGGGATTATATTGATTCTCTTGTATCTATTGAGACTTGCTTTGTGCCCAACTACATGACAAGAGCCTACCACCGAGGGCCTCTTAAAGACTCTAGCCAGCAAAGAAACAAAGCAGATGCTGATGTTCATAGCCAATCTTTGGGCAGAGGCAGGGAATCTTATGAAAGAAGGGGAAGACTGAAAAACCTTGAGGGGACAGGAGCTCCACAAGGAGAACAATAGAACTAAGAAATCTGGGCCCAGGGGTACTTTCTGAGACTGATACTCCATCCAAGGACCATGTATGGAGATAACCTATACCCCTGCATAGATGTAGCCCATGGCAGCTCAGTATCGAAGTGGGTTCTCTAGTAAGGGGAACAGGGATTGTCTCTGACATGAAATCAGTGGCTGGTTCTTTGATCACCTGCCCCTGAGGGGAGAGCAGCCTTACCAGGCCACAGAGGAAGACAATGCAGCCAGTCCTGATGAGACTTGATAGGTTAGCGTCAGATGGGAGGGGAGGAGGATCTCCCCTATCATGGGACTTGGGGAGAGGCATGGGAGGAGATGAGGGAGGGAGGGTAGGATTAGGAGGGAACAAGGGAGGGGACTACAGCTAGGATATAAAGTGAATAAACTGTAGTTAATATAAAAATTAAAATTAAAAACAAAACACCAGAGATTCAGATAAAGATATGACCAAAATTAGTGAATTTTGGGTAGAACTGAATGCGCAAATGTATTTTATATGGTCTTACAATATTGTAAAAGAGATGGAGCCTCAAATGTGGATATGTATTTCCTAATATTCAAAGAAAAGAGACACAGGAAAGCAAGGGATTGTGTACATTTATTTCCCTGATGTTCCCCAGGACCCAGGTAGGTTGGTGGCTGAAAAAAATCAGATGTTTAATCAGTATACCAGAATTAAAGAGGGAACACCATTTTCTTAAAAAAAAAAATCCTTGTTTTTGTTTTGGTTAGGCAAAAAGGAGAAATTGTTCAGAAGAAGCAATTTCTGGAACTAAAGTTCAAGAAAAAATGTCTCCTGGTTCCTCAAATAGAAACGACTAATGTAATTGAAGACATCGTTGGTAAATTTCCTACTATTGGTAAATTAGTGCATTTTCTCCACTGGATTTTTTTTTTTATCGAGAATACTCAGCACAGATAGAGAGCATAAGTCTGAAGAGCAATTAAGCAACAGAACATGAAAAGAATGAAATAGAGTAAATCTAAGGAAATTTTAGCTCCAAGCATTTTGGAGGCGAAAATACACATCTCTGAAGTTATTTCTTTTTTTAAATAATACTACTTATTTATTTATTTATTTATTTATCTATCTATCTATCTATCTATCTATCTATCTATCTATCTATCTATTTATTTATTCGGTTTTTATCCCAGATGTGCCCCCCTCCTTTATCTCCTCCCAGGCCCACCCTCCCTCCCTCTTCTACCGGTATGGTCCTCCCCTATTCCACTGATAGGAGAGATTCTCCTCCCCTTCTATCTGACCTATCAGGACTAATCAGGACTGTCTACATTATCTTCCTCTGTGGCCTGGTGAGGCTGCACCCTCTTCATGAGGAGGTGATCAAAGAGCCAACCACTGAGTTTATGTCAGAGACAGCCCCTGCTCCCCTTACTAAGGAACCCACTTGGAGACTAAGCAGCCTAAGGGTTTCCTCTGAGCACTGATTCTAGGTCCTCTCCAAGCATGGTACTTGGTTAGAATATCGATCTCTGCAGGCCTCCCTGGGCCTAGATTTTTTTTTGGTTCTGTTGCTCTCCTTGTGGAGTTCTTGTCCCCTCCAGGTTTTTCTATCTCCTCCTTCTTCCATAAGGTTTCGTGCACTCTGCCCAAAGTTTGGTTATAAGTCTCAGTATCTCCTTCGATACCCTGATGGGTAGAGCCTTTCTGAAGTTATTTCTTTATAGAAGATGAGCAAAGATTGGGGGCTATAGAGTATGAAGTTCCAGCATGACACATCATCTTCAGATATTAAGTTTACTGGAAAATGAAGGTGAGCAACAGGAAGGCAAGTACATAGACTATTCCATAATTTCAACTTTCTTTTCAATGTCTGCATAGACAAGTAGTTTTGCTTTCACATAGGGTTTGTTCAAGATTCATGGTATCGGACTCTGGCCCAGGTCTGGGTAATTGGAACCTTCACTTTGGTGTGATTCCAAGATTATTAATATACATGAAATTAGGGAAATATCCCTTGAGTCCATTATTAATATTTTCAGAGACACATGGGTTCCTTATGAAATAAAACGTTAGAGTATACGTTTCAAAGACAACAGAAATATAAGGGAATCTTTGCAGTATGCACTGGCAGTCTTGGGATACCTCTCTGGATGGGTGAGGAAGTTATGAGTGCTTGGAGTATATGAGAAGCATTATTCTGATTTGCTAAGACAGAAAATCTAAACTGAACTCATCTTTCATCACAAATCCTGAGCCACATTTTCAAATGGACATTAAGATTATTCCTAGCCATAGGAAAGGAAAGGATAAAATGACAGGAAACAAACATTATACTAAAGACTTTAATCTATGAGAAATTCACTGTTGTGCTAATTTATAGGCTCGAGAGTCACATGACCTAAGCTTAATTTGGTCCCTGCCACTTTCTAGCTATATATTCCAGGTAAATTCTTTAACTTTGCCATGCTTCAGTTTCCTTGCCTGAAACACAAGGAACAATTTCCTATGTGTCTCATAAAATAATTAGAAGGAATCTATGAGTCAATAAATGGGAAATACTTGTAACCAGCATCTGACATCAACGAAGTTGCATGTACCTTTCAACCAAAGGTAATTTGCCTTTACCAGTCAGAATATCCAGATATGGCAATTCTCCATTGTTTCTTTCCTTCTATATAACTGTGCCTTGGAAACGAACTGTCTTTCCTCTATCTCATCTGTCTGTCCTGCCAGTGATCCCAGCTGCAATTTGTTTAGCTCTGTACCCCATTTTTAATTGGATTACTTGATTTGTTGCTGTTTACTTTCTTGAGTTCTTTATATATTCAGAATGTTAGCCCTCTGTCAGATACAGATTTGGTGAAGATCCTTTCCCAGTGTGTAGGCTGTTGTTTTTTTCTGATGACAGTGTCCTTTGCTTTATAGAAGCTATTCAGTTTCATTAGGTCCTATTTATTGACTGTTGATCTTAGAGTCTGTGCTGTTGGTATTCTCTTCAGAAAATTGTCTCCTGTGCCAATGAGTTCAACGCTCTTCCCCACTTTTTCTTCTAACAGGTTTAGTGTGTCTAGTTTTATGTTGAGATATTTGATCCACTTTGACTTTAGTTTTCTACAGGGTGATAAATATAGATCTCTTTGCATTTTTCTACATGTAGATATCTAATTAGACCAGCACCATTTGTTGAAAATGCTGTCTTCTTTCTATTGCATGGTTTTGGGTTCTTTGTGAAAAATCAAGTATCCATAGGTGTGGGGATTTATTTCTGGCTCTTCTATTCTATTCCATTGATCCACCAGTCTGTTTCTATGCCAGTAACGTTCAGTTTTTATTACTGTTGTTCTACAGTACCTCTTGAGATCAGGGATGGGGATACCTCCAGAAGATCTTTTATTTTAGAGGATTGTTTTCTCTCTTCTGGGTTTCTTTTTACTCCATATGAAGTTGAGATTTTTTTCTTTCAAGTTCTCTAAAGAACTGTGTTGGTAATTAGATGGGAATTGGATTGACTATATAGATTGCTTTTGGTAAGAGGGCCGTTTTTAGTATGTTAATCCTACTAATACATGAGCATGGGAGATCTTTCCATCTTCTGATACCTTCTTCTATTTCTTTCTTCAGACACTAGAAGTTTTTTTTTTCCATACAAGTCTTTCACTTGCTTGATTAGAGTCACACCAAGGTACTTTATGTTATTTGTGGCTATTGTGAAGGATGTTGTTTCCCTAATTTCTTTTTCAGCCCATTTGTCTTTTGTATACAGGAGGGCTACTGTATTTTTTTTTTAGTTATTTTTGCATCCAGCAACTTTGCTGAAGGTGTTTATCAGCTGTAGGAGTTCCCTGCTAGAATTTTTGGGGTCATTCATCTATACTGCTATAACTTCTGTAAACAGTGATTCTTTGGCTGTTCTTTCCTGATTTGTATCCCCTTGATCTCCTTTAGTTGTCTTATTGCTCTAGCAAGGACTTCAAGAACTATGTTGAAAAGATATGGAGAGAGTGGGCAGCCTTGCCTTGTCCCTGATTTCAGTGAAATTGATTTAAGTTTCTCTCCATTTAGTTTGATGTTGTTTATAGGCTTGCTGTATATTGCTTTTACTATGTTTAAGTAAATACCTTGTATCCCTGCTTACTCCAGGACTTTAAACATAAATGAATGTTAGAACTTATCAAATGTTTTTCAGGATCTTAGGAGATTATCATGTGTTTTTTTTTTCTTTCAGTTTGTTTATATGGTGGATTACATTGATGTATTTCCATATATTGAACCACTGCTGCATACGTTGGATGAAGCCTACTTGGTCATAGTGGATGAGTTCTTGGTATTTTGTTGAGTATTTTTGCATCAATGTTTATAAGGGAGATTGGTCTGAAATTCTTTTTTTTTTTTTTTTGGTTGGGTCTTTGTGTGGTTAAGGTATCAAGGTGACTGTGGCTTCATAGAATAAGTTTGGTAACGTTCCTTCTGTTTCTATTTTGTGAAATAGGTTGAAGAGTATTGGTGTCAGGTCTTTGTTGAAGGTCTGATAGAATTCTGGAATTCTGCAAAGGAATCATCTAGCCCTGGGCTTTTTTTTTTTTTTTTTTTTTTGGATGGGAGACTTTTGATGATAGTTTCTATTTGCTTAGGGAATAGAGAATAGAGAATAGAGAATTATTCAGTTTTTTTTAACCTGGTATTGATTCAGCTTTAGTAAGTGTAATTGATCAAGAAAATCGTCCATTTCAATTAGATTTTCAAATGTTGTGGCGTATAAGCTTTTGCAATATGAACCAATGATTGTTTTGATTTCCTCAGTATCTGTTGTTATGTTCCCCTTTTCATTTCTGATTTTGTTGATTTGGATAGTGTCTCTCTACCTTTTAGTTAATTTGGCTAAGGATCTGTCTAGCTTGTTGATTTTCCCAAAGGACCATCTCTTGGTTTCATTGATTCTTTGAATTGTTCTCTTTGTTTCTAGTTTATTGATTTTAGCACTGAGTTTGATTATTTCCAGCTGTCTACTCCTCTTGGGTGTATCTGCTTTTTTTTTTTCCTGGTGCTTTCAGGTGAGCTGTTAAGTTGCTTATATGAGGTGCTTTGAATTTCTTCTTGAAGGCACTTAGTGCTATGAACTTTCCTCTTAGCACTGCTTCCATTATGTCCCATAAGTTTAAGTATGTTGTGCCTTCTTTTCATTGAATTCTACGAAGTCTTTAATTTCTTTCTTTATTTCTTCCCTGACCCAGCTGTCATTGAGTAGTGAATTTTTGAGATCCAGCTTTAGTCCATGGTGGTCTGATAGGAAACAAGGGATTATTTCAATCTTCTTGTATTTGTTGAGGCTTACTTTGTGACCAACAATATGGTCTATTTTGGATAAGGTTCCATGAGGTGCTGAGAAGAAAATAAATTCTTTTGTGTTTGGGCAAAGTATTTTATAGATAACTGTTAGGTCCATTGGATCCACGGCATCTGTTAATGCCATTGTTTCTTTGTTTAATTTCTGTTTTGTTGACCTGTCCTTTGTTGAGAGTGGGGTGTTGAAGTCTCCCACTGTTTGTATATGAGGATCTATGTGTGGTTTATGTTTTATTAGTGTTTCTTTTACAAATGTGGGTGCCCTTGTATTTGGGGCATAGATGTTCAGGATTGTGATGTCTTCCTGGTGGAATTTTCCCTTGATGAGTGTGAGGTGACCTTCCCCATCTCTTTTAATTAATTTTGGTTGAAAGTCTATTTTATTAGATATTAGAGTAGATACTCCTGCTTGCCTCTTGGGTCCATTTGCTTGGAAAACCCTCTTCTAGCCGTTTACTCTCAGGTAATGTCTATTTTTGTGACTTAGGTGTGTTTCACATATGCCACAAATTGTTGGGTTTTATTTATGCATCCATTCTGTTAGTCTGTGTCTTTTTATTGGAGAGTTGAGACATTAATGACCAGTGGCTGTTAGATCCATTCCTTTTGATGTTGGTTTTGGTAGTATCTTTGTGCTTGGCTACTTTTAGTTTTGCTATAATGAGGTTATTTAATTCCTGTGTTTTCCTGATGTAGTGAGCTTTCTTGTGTTGTATTTTACCTTGAAGTATCTTCTGTAAGGCTGGATTTGTGGGTAGGTATTGTTAAAATTTGTTTTTTGTCATTGAATATATTGATTTCTCCACTTAAGATGTTTGAGACTTTTGCTGGGCATAGTAGTCTGGGCTGACATCTGTGTTCTCTTATAGTCTGCATGATATCCATCCAGTCTTGCATAGTCTCTTTTGAGAAGTCAAGTATGATTCTGATGGGTTTGCCATTATATGTTATTTGGCCTTTTGCCCTTGTACATTTTAGTATTTTTTCTTTATTCTGTATACTTACTCTTTTGATTATTATGTGGCGGGAGGATTTTCTTTTCAGGGGTCTAATCTATTAGGTGTTCTGTAGGCCTCTTGAATGCTTTTAGGCCTCTCCTTCAAAATGGGGAAATTTTCTTCCATAATTTTCTTGAAAATATTTTCTGGGTCTTGGAGACTGCAATCTTCTGTTTTATTGATTCCTATTATTCTTAGGTTTTGTCTTTTCATGTTGTCCTTTATATCTCCAGTGGTTTTTGTCAGGAATTTTTTTTGATTTAACATTTTTTATGGATCCATCGATTTCTTCCATTGTTCTTCCACACCTGAAATTCTTTCTTCCATCTCTTATAGTCTGTTGCTTATGCTTACCTCTGTACTTCCTGTTTTCTTAAGTTCCCTCTCTCCATGATTTCCTCTGCTTGTGTTTTCTTTAATTTTTCCAATTCTTTCTTCAGATCTTGAATCATTTTGTTGATTTCCTTCACCTGCCTGTATTTTCCTGATTTTCCTTCAGTTGCCTGCTCTGTTTCATTTATTTCTTTCAGTGATTTAATTATTTCCTCTCTGAAGGCCACAAACTGTTTGGCTGCATTTTCCTGTATTTCTTTACAGATGGTCATAATCTGTTTGACTCTGTCTTCTATTTCTTTATGCATGTCATTTTTTTCCTCCACTATCCTCTTCATAAGCATAGATGCAAGGTCATCTTGTTTAATTTAATTTATGATAGGGTATCCAGGGCTACTTGCCCCTGGATAACTGGTTGCTGAAGAAGATACCATTTTGCTTTGGCTTTTGTTGGTTGTGCTTTTATGCTGGCCTCTACCCATCTGGCTGTCTCAGGTGTTGGCTGTTAGTTTCTGGTGCCTGTTGGAATCCTGTGGTGGGGAGAATCCCCTTGGCAGGAAGATGGTTGTTCCTGAAGGAGGCCTCCTCAGCTTTTTGGGTATGGTCACTGAATGGCTGGTGCTTCTCAGGACTTGCCAAGCTCACCTCAGGTGTATGGTCCTGTGGGGTAACTGGGATTGTTGGTAGTCAGTAGGGCTCTCCTCTTACCAAAGAGAAATCCTGGAGACAGCTGCTCTGCCACTGGGTTTCTTGCACTGAATTTAGCGAGCGCTGCTGCTGTTCTTACCCTGTGTTTGATGGGTGCAGCCCTCTTGAAGAATCAGGGAGCCCTGCGGTTTGGTCAGTTTAGCTAGGGAGACAGGTGCCTTGCAGCAGTGTCTGGGGCTGATCCCGTGGGTCCCACACTTCTGTGGGTCTGAGGTTGGTGCTCCGTTCCTCTGTTCCCAAGCAGTGATCAGTGGCCGACTTTTGAAATGGTAATCAGTGGCTAACTTTTTAAAAGACTGCTTTATATCTCTTCACTTCACTGCTTAGCAGGAGAGGACCTTGGACTGCGTTACTACTGTTGCCTCCCATGAACATCCGCCTTGGTTCTTATTGTTGCTTTAAAATTTGTTGTCGTTATTAAGGAAAATTACAGGAAAACTGTCATGTTGGGTAGGCTGACAAAACTATTTCAGACAAAAAAAATATAGCCTTGGAGGACTGGAAAGTGCCTTGTATGGTAATTACTAGATCTGGTGATTTTCTTTCTCCTCATTTGTCAGGGATAGGTATTGAATAAGATATTTTCCATGCCCAGTCTATTCAGTATTCCAGTTATTTGCCACAAAGGGCTATTGAATGTTTAAAAGGTAGCTATTATTAATTGACATATGCTACAAATGTACAATGCATACCACATTCTAAGGCTTAGCACCAAAAATTCATATCATTCATATTTTAAATTACATGTTGAAATAAGGATATTTTGTTTGTATATTGAAGTAGTGCAATGGCTCACTGGATAAAAGTACTTGCTGCCAACCCTGATGACTTGAGATGGATACCCAGGACCAGTGTAATGGAAAGAGAAACCAAGGCCTGCAAGTTGTCCTCCGACCTTCATGTGGTGCACACACGCTAAATAAATAAATAATACCCTAAAATGTTAAAGAATATCTTAGGACATGAAATAAAATATTATTCAATTAAATTTCATCATCTCTTTTTCAGTTCTTTAAATATGGTTACTGGAAAGTTCTAAATTGCACATGTGGCTTGTGTTAGACTTCCGTGTACTGTTCTACACAGCCCCTCTTAAATCCTGAAAGTATATTATTTTGTAATATTCCATTTGGCTTGCTTTGACAGTGTTTTCCAAAGTCTGCGATGGCAATTGATGGGATGACACACAGACAATAAACTTTCTAGTAGTATTCTTGAATAATTTCCCTTCTTTTCTCCAAGCTTTGGCTGATAAAAATAGCTCTGTTCCTGAAGATGAATAACCGAAAATAATGTCAGAAAATTCCCATTGTGTTTTTGCCTCCTACAGAAATGTCAGCTGTTCATAAATGTAAATCATCCTTGCCTCGTCTTTCAAAGGAATGCAGCAATGACATTTACAACTTAAATTTCCAGTGAAGAATTCTTCAAATTACCTGAAAAATATCTGACAGGTTATATCCTCATTTGCACTGGGACCACCTAAATGAGGATGGAATTTTGGAACTTTGATTTGGGCAGCTTGAAAAACTACAATGGTGCTTTAAACAGGTAAAGAGCATTTATGTCAGAGACACTTATGTAACACCTCATTCCTCTTCCTTGTAGTTTTACTGAAAGAGGTCAATTTATAGCCAAGAACAGGTGATTAGATTTCTCTACAAAGAAATTCCTCCCAAAACTATTAGGGAGAAGACCATAACATAACATTAAACTATTTGAGCAATGAATAGTTGAATGAAAAGATGTGTGTCTGTTTGCCACAGAGAGAGCACACTCACATACACACACACAAAGAGAGACAGACAGACACAGAGAGACAGAGACAGAGACAGAGATTCTAAAAATTAAATTTTAAAATACACTAGAAATTTGCTTAAAATAATTAAGAGTATCAGAGACCTGAAGTGTGTGGTGTGTGTGTGTGTGTGTGTGTAAAGGATGTTTAGTACTTATGTTTTATGATTCCAAGAAATGATGTGTTAAAATAAGAAATTCCCATATTTAGATTATGTGCCTGATATCACAGGCCATGAGACCTGGGATTTATTATTGGAATTGTGGATTTGAAATCAAGATGCTTTATTTCTAAACTCTTTCATTTTTCAGAACCTATGGCCTTGCACTTAATAGGCAAATGCTCCACTACTAAGCTAAATCCTCTATCATTGATTCTGAACTCTTTTAATTTATTTTTTATTGTTTTAAAATTATCATAATTATTATTATTTACAATTTGCTCACATTGTATTCCTAGTTGCAGCCCCCTCCTTCATGTCCTCTCAGTCCCACTCTCCCTCCATTTCCCCTCCCTATCCCTCTTCCCTAATCCATAGATTGGGAAGTCCTCCTGTCTGTTTTGGGTCCTTTTATATTCCCCTTTTTCCATAAGACCCTCTGCACTCTGTCCAAAGTTTGGCTGTGAGTCTCTGCATCTGTTTCAACACCCTGCTTATTGGAGTCTTTTAGAGGACATCTGTAGTATGTTCTAGTACTCTTCCCTCTCTTCTACCACCTCCAGTGTCTATTCTGTTTTCCGTTCTGAATGAGAACTAAGCATCTTCCCTTGGATCCTCCTTGTCTTTTAGTTTCTTTAGGTCTGCCGATTTTACTGTTTTCATAGCAGCTTTATTTGTAATAGTCAGAATCTGGAAACAACCTAATGTCCCTCAACTGAAGAATGGATACAGAGATTGTAGAACATTTACACAGTGGAATACTACTCAACTATTAAAAACAAAGAAATCATAAAATTTGCAGGCAAATGGATGGCACTGGAAAAGATCATCCTGAGTGAGGTATCCCAGAAGCAGAGAAATATGCATGGTATATACTCACTCTAAGTGGATATCAGCCATGTTATATAGGATGAACATATTAAAGATTCTGAACTCTTAATAAATTATTTTTCCCTGGTTCACATTAAGCCTGTTGCCAAAATCTATTAGAACCAGACCATGATAAAGAATGCCTATATTACAAAAAAATGAGCGTGTCCAGAAGGAGATACATGAAAAAATGTACACATAAACTTTTCAACAATCAGCATTAAAAACAGTCTTCAATGAACCTATCAGTTTCTATTAAATCAATATCTTGACAATGAAAATTTATACATTTAGTATGTGACACACATTACAAACTATTTTGTCATAAGTTCATCACTGTAGCTGTGAGTGATGATTGTGCGGGGAGAAATCATACCACAGCAGCTGGGAATATATAGGTTCAAGCCATAAAGCAAAAAGTCAAAACAATTTCCTGGTTTCCCCAAACAGAAGACATTTTGATTTTTTGCTTCTGGGTTGGAAAATGAAAGTAAAAATGGAGAAGAGAATAGAAACAGAAAACAGGGGCCCTTAACACTAACATTTTTTCTACTTAAAAATGTTGCTTTGAGCTACTAAAAGTTTTGCACATAAAATAAAATGGTTATAGTCTTTTAATTGACAATAGTATTGGCTAAGCTTGTCCTACTTTTTGAAATTCAGATTCAATAAAGTCTTCCCAAGGAACTACAAACCTCTGAACATCAGCCACATAAAATGTCAACCAGTCCTTCCAATATGCTGGGCTCACACACAGAGGGCCATTTGCAAGAGGTCAGAGCACACATATTGGATCAGTGAATTCCCTGGGTAAAAGACATTCTAGGTTCTGTTTATGGGGAAACTGTTTGCCTGTATTATTTGCATGGGTGCTTATCTTTGTCATAAAACCTTTTTGTTTGCTTTCTAAACTCACTTAATCACCAATGATAAATATTACAAAGCCTTTTATGTGGATCGGATATTAACTTAGAATCTGGGGCTATAAGGTGAAATGAGACATAGTGTCAGCATTCAATAAGTGTATACTGTATATTGGGAGAAAATCAATTGAGGACCAAAATATATAAATAGTAATATATGAATGCAAAAAGCAGGGCATAGTATCTCAGTGGCACTCAAATGTGCACAGGAATGACCAACTCTCCAGGTGAGTGGACCCACAGGAAACCCATTACCTAAGTGCTGGATAGCTATTTTTAAAAATGCCTCCCTAAAAGAACTAAAAAAGTCAGTAATTACATATTCTTACCAGCAACAAAGCATAAGAAAATCATGTTCTGAGTAAAACATAACAGCAATACTTTCACTGACTCATCCCAACGGAAATATTGTTTGCATTCTAGGAAAAAAGAAAGCTGTAAGTAAATATTTACTTTCAGCAGAACATTTAGGAAAGAGCATTCTTTAGACTTTGCTAACATTTATTAGAAATCTTCACCTTCAATGAGCACACCAAGATCCCAAATTTTACATTGCCACTGGTGACCCCAAGAAAATGAAGTTCTGAGCCCTTAATTTCTCTTCAATATTACCCCGAGTAGAGGTTCTTCTGTCATCTACTTTAGCTTGGTTATTTTTATTTTATAACTATCCTTTTCCACACTGACCCACAGTTGGTGCATCCTTTATCCTAAATTTTTCAGGTTATGGGACATGCAATTGAGGGTAATGCTGTCTAAGTGACATTCTGAGTCAGGAGAACAATTGAGTACCCATTATCATGGAGACACTTTCATACAGACTTATGAAGGACTGAGAAGTGTTATCTCTTGATTAAATATTTATAAAACCTAAACAGGCATATGCATATCTTTGCCCACATGATCCATGGGTCCATCCACAAATATCACAACTGGTATCTCACTTGGCTCATTTGTTTTAGGATTTCAGTGTAATTAATCACCCAGAGAGATTTTTTAATAACTCTGGATTTCATCATGTATCGCTAGAATTTTATGTGAATCAGTGATATACGGTCCTAAACCCCACCTTCCCTGAGCCTACCTTCTTCATGTCCATTAATGACACTTGCCACAAGCTTCAAGAGAAGAGAACCCTCCACTTCCCCCTCTCCTTTTTTCCCATACTCTCTTCCTCCCTCTCTTTCTATGCAGGAGAATCACTGCCCATGAAAATGAGGCACTATCTCATGGTGTTGCTCCATTTCTAATTTTAAATTCTAAGGTAATACCCCTGGGCATTGGGCAACTGCCTCTACTTGCCTCCTAAGAACTAAGGGAGGGGGAGTTCTCTTTCTGCAAATGCATGTAATTCACCCCTGATTCAATGAGGAGAGCCTCAGTGTTGTAGTTAGGGGAGCACTCAAAAGGGAGTGTAACTATGAGGTGATAGAAAAATCTGAATAGACAGAGGAGACAAAGCTGTGGCAAAATATAGAAGAGAGGGGAGACAAAGCTATGAAAAATCCAGGAATATAGAAAACTATAGCAAAATATTCAACAATAGGGTGATAGTTCCAACAATGACGGAATACACATCTATGTCAAATGCAGAAAATTTTCACTGAAAGTTGTCATGAACCATATTGTCAGTCAAGTATCAACAATCTTCAAAAGATAAAAATTATTTATAATATGTTTTCTAATCATAACGATTCTAAGCTACAAGTCACAATTTCAACAATGAAAAGACTACTAGAAAATTAGAAACCAGTTGCAAATTAAGCAATGCACTTCAAAATATCTCACCAGTCAAAGAAGAAATCATAATAAAAATTAGAAGATTTATACCAAATGACATAGAAAGATATTACATATTAAAAACTCATGAGTGTTTGGGGCTGGGGAGATAGTTCAATCAGTTTAGTATCTGCCTTATTAAAAACACAAGGACCTAAGTCTGATAACCAGAACCCACCTGAAAATCACAGGTGTGGTGGTGGGTGTTTATAATCATAGCAGTGGAGAGGTGGAAAGAGACAGAGCACTGAGGCTCACTAGCCAGCTAGTCTAGCCTATCTGACCAGTTCCAAGCCAGTGAGAGAGACACCTGATCTCAAAAAAATCAATAAATAAAACAGGGGAAAGGTAAAGTAACTGAGGAGCAACACCAAAAGTTCTCCCCTGATTTCAACAGGCAGGCACGCGCGCGCGCGCGCGCGCGCACACACACACACACACACACACACACACACACCTAACAACATTACGGGTACAGCTAGAAAAGTACATAGAGGGAAAAATCAGCATACATGTGTTTTCATATAGGCTTACTATCAACCATAGGTGTATCTATTTCAAAAAGATAGAAAAGGTAAAACAAAATCTAGAGAAAGTAGATGGAATAAAGTTGCAAACCAACTAGAGAAATTAATAGAAGAAAATCAATGAAGCCATAAGTTACCTGGTAAAGATCAAAAAAGTTAACCAGATCAGGGACACTAGTGAACTTTCTACGTCCAGGTACCAGAGAGAAGCATTGAAATCTATTTTCATTTCTTTTACCAAGGCCCAAAGATTAGATTAAAAAAAAATCATAATGCACCTTCCAGCTGCTGGCCATCCAAGCATTTAACAAGGCCAGATCATGAGACGTGAATGTTTTACTATATAATCACAGGGTGGTCAGGTCTGGGGTTTCAAGTGAACGTAATACTTTCAAGTAAATCAAATATTTTTCAGAGGTCTCAGTCTAAGTCAAAGAGTAAAGCGGACGCCAGGAACATCAGGCTTCACCTCCAGCTCCAGCTGGCTCCATCCTCCTCTATGGGATGGCAATAACAGCTCCAGATGGGACATACAGACATGATAAAGCCCAAGCCAAGATAGGGTTTCTCTTTCCGTATCTTTCTGGCCAACTCTCTTAAGGAGAAATTTCTCTTAATGTCTCATTGGCCAGGCTTAAGACAGATTTTCTTAGATTACTTTCTGATGCCGAGTCACCATGATCGCCTCAGACCATTTAAAAAGTACATTTAATTGAACCACAATATGCCACAAACTATCCGTGTCTTCTCAAATCTTTAAAAACTAAGCCCCCCCCATACAAACAGCACTTGATAAAGGATCTTAAACCTTGTTTTTTTAAAAGATGTTTTTATTTTTATTTATTTTTATTTTTTAAATTTATTTATTTTTATTAATTGCACTTTATTCACTTTGTATCCCTCCATAAGGCCCTCCCTCCTCCCCTCCTGGTCCCATCCTCCCTCCCCTTTCTTCACGCATGCCCCTCCCCAAGTCCACTGATAGGGGAGGTCCTCCTCTCCTTCCTTCTGATCTCTGTCTATCAGATCACATCAGGAATGGCTGCATTGTCATCTTCTGTGGCCTGGTAAGGCTGCTCTCCCCTCAGGGGGCAGTGATCAAAGAGCAGGTCAATCAGATTATGTCAGAGGCAGTCCCTCTTCCCATTACTTAAACTTTGTTTTTAACCAGCATTTTTTTGGCAGTGTGGCAAAGACAGTAGGCCCCCTCTCATAATGTTTATAAATATTTCAAACAAAACATGTAGGATAATGAAGAAATAGAGTTATTTGGAAATGAAATTATTAGGATTTCACTGTATTTGTTTAGGTTAATTAAAATTTAATTTTGCCATTCAACAAAATTTGAGGTGTAGTAGCATATGTGTTTTTATTAATATATTGAATAAAAAACATAGTAGCATAATTACTATCATAAGTATGAACTGCTCATGATCATAAAATATCCCATTAATAACAAAGTCATAGGTCTTTATAATACTATTTTGTTTTGTTGCCTATGTTTATAGCTGAAGCAAAAGCTACACTTTAGTGTAGTTATAAGCTAAGAATTTTTTTTTCTTATGCAGTCAAATATTCCTTGAATTTTAGCAATGGACCAAATAAAGAACAATGGACTTACATCAGGGATCACTGAAGCTTTATATACGTGGATATCAGGTAATTGAACATCATAGTTATCCATAGTAAATGAAGGGAACTGGAGTTATTGGCCCTGCAGATTCATGTACTCTCTCCCTCATGCATTCCTTCAGCAATTATTATCATAATCATCTACGTGTTCGACCCAATACTACATGTGGATATTCATCATGGAATTAACTGAATGTGGTATCTCCCATCAGGCAGAATTTTCATTTTACCTTTGTTTGAAGGTAAAATGAAAATTCAAAGAGTTTCCAAATCGGCCCCATGAACTAGAATCCAGAGAACCAAGTCATACTAAAGGCTGGTCAATTTGCAAGTAACAAATTTGCGGGGGGGGGGGGGGCAAGAATTTCTCCTGGACAAAGCAGAGAGTGAATTCAGCCCACTCTGGAGTGTTGATGAGCCGTCATAAAGTAACCTTGTCTGTCTTCAGTCTGGATCTTCAAACTATTGCTTACTTCCATTTAATTTGAACTGCCTGGCCCTGTTCCTCCAAAACTAACACGTTCGACTGTAATTTCATATAGGATAGCATTAAGCAGTAGGACTTTGGGAAAGTGATTAGTTCATGAAGACAGAGCCTTTATAAAAACACCTCTTCCCCTAAAAAGAGGGTCCAAGGGAATTTTTTCACTATTTCTATTATACAAAGGCACAGTGAAAAGATACCATGTATGAAGCAGGAAATAAGCCCTCACTAAATACCAAATCTGTTGCCAACTTGATCTCAGATCTTCCAGCCACTATAAGGTCATGGGTTAGTTAGCCTAGAGTAAACAGCAACAAACAAGAGGGTCTCTGACTCATACAAGATGTAAGATGAAGAGCAACCCCCAGGGTTATTTTCTGATCCCCTCATGTGTGCTATGGTATATGCTTTGTACTTATACACATGAAAAAACACACACCTACACACCCCACACAAAAGATACCAACTATAAAACACATTATGTCTCTGACTTAAAAAAGTAAATACCTTCTTCCTTACTACATTAGAAAATATGTATTGAGTCCAGCACTCGAGTAGCGAGTAGCTAAAGCAGGGTGATCTAACCTTTTAGGCTACCATGGGTTACACATTCAGTTCCAAGACAGTCTAGGCTAAAGAGTGAGAACTGATATCAACACACACACACACACACACACACACACACACACACACACACACACATACACCTAAGGGGAAGGAAGAGGAGAAGGGGAAAAGGATGAGAAGAAGGAGAAGGAAGATGAGGAAGAGGAAGAAGAGTAGGAAAAGGAGGAAGAGGAAGAAAGGAAGCATGTACTGCCTACATGCTGGATAACAAGCATGATCTGAGAACAAAGATAACAGAGTTGTAAGTCAGCGCACTGCCCTTGCACAAATACTCGAAAGAAGGTAAAAAGACACATAAACCAATAAGTGGCATTCAGCATCTCAAATGCTGGAGCAATGCCTCTGTGGATTGGAATAGTGATACAGAGCCTGGAAGGGACCATTACAGTAAGTCAGAAGATGGGTCAAGCAGAAAAGGGTTTATAAAAATAAGTTCTTGAGCTTTATCATGAAAGGCAAGGGGATAGAATGTTAGGTGGTTAAAAGCAAAAAAGACTTCTCAGCTAGTCATTCATCTTTCAAGACAGCCCCCACTCCTCATTCACCCAGAAGAGCCATGAATTGCTCATGCAAACCTCAGTGAGGTGTCATTACAATTAGTAGCAACTATCATTCAATCTTTCTTTTCTTAAATGGATTTTGAAAACACATGAACACCAAATGCACACACATAAGGGAAAGAAACAAATGAGAACCAGGCTGGAGGGCCAAAATCAGAAACACCTGGATTTCCTCTCTTGCAAGGAGAGGAAATCAAATTAATATTTCCATGTTATGTAAGGGAGCAAATATTTTAAGCTCCTCAGATCATGAAGAGCAAATTGTCTTACATCTCCTTATACTAGGGTAAGTGATTCTCAACTGTGGCCACATGAGAAGCCCCCAAAAAGTTTTTTAAATGACCAAGTTCCAGCCTGTGCTACCAAACAATGAAAGCAATATTGTTTTATTTGTTTGTTTATTTTACATTCTGATCACAGTTTTCCCTCCTTCCTCTCCTTCCAGTTCCTCCCTCTCACTTCATCTCTCTGCCATCTTCCTGCCCACCTTCCTCTTCAGAAAAGGCTCAGTAAAAGTGAAGCCTCCCACAGATATCAACCTCCCTTGGCATATGAAATTTTAGTAGGACTAGGAACATCTTCTCCTGTTGTGGCTAGGCAAGGCAGCCCAGATATAGAGAATGGATCCCAAGGTGGGTAATGGAGTCAGAGACAGCCCCTGCTCCTGCTGTTAGGAGTCCTACATGAGGACCAAGCTGTACACCTGTTATATATGTGCAGAAGGCCTAGGTCCATTCCAAGTATGCTCATTGTTTGGTGGTCCAGTCTCTGTGGGCCACTATGGGCCAAAATTAGTCCTGTATGTTTTCTTGTGGTGTCCTTGACCTCTCTGGCTCCTTCAACCATTAGTTCTCCTCTTCCACAAAATTCCCCAAGCTCCCCCTAATATTTGTTTGTGGGTCTCTTCATCTGTTTCCATCAGTTGCTTGGTGAAGCCTCTCAGATGACAGTTATACTAGGTGCCTGTCTGCAAGAATAACAATATTATTAATAGTGTCAGGGGTGGATTCTCTCTCATGGCATAGGTCTCAAGCTGAGCAGATCAATGGTTGGCCATTTCCCCAGTTCCTGCTTCATCTTTACCCCAACATATCTCATTGGCAGGAACTGTGGCTCTAAGTTTTTGTGGCTGGGTTTGTACCCAGTCCCTCCCCTGGAAATCTTTTCTGGTTACAAGTGGCCATGTCAGGTTCCATATCACCCATTGTTAGGAGTTTTAGCTAGGGTCACTCTCATAGATTCCTGAGAGTTTCCATTATCCTAGGTTTCTCCCACAACTCCAGTTCTCTGTCCTCTGAATCACTCACTCCTCCCACCCCATACTTGATGTCGATTTTGTTTCCCTTTCTCAGAGAGATTCTAGCATCCCATCCTTGGGTCCTCCTTGTTACTTACCTTCTTTGGGTCTGTGGATTTTAGCATGGTTATCCAGTACTTTTTGGCTAATATCCACTTATAAGTGAGTCTTTCTGTGTGTCTTTCATGTGTGTCTTTCTGGGTCTGGATTACTCAGGATGATCTTTTCTAGCTACATCAATTTGCCTGCAATTTTCACATCATTGTTTTTAATACCTGAGTACTATTCCATTGTGTAAATGGACCACATTTTCTTTATACATTCTTCAGTCGAGGGACATCTAAGTTGTTTCCAGTTTCTGGCTATTATGAATAAAGCTTCTATGAACATAGTTGAGCAAATGTACTTGTTTTATGGTTGAGCATCTTTTGGGTATATGCCTAGAAGTTCTATAGCTGGGTCTTGAGGTTGAACTATTCCCAGTTTTCTGAGAAACCACCAAAATTGATTTTCAAGGTGGTTATACAATTTTTCAATTCCACCAGCAATGAAGGAGTGTTCCCTTTTCTCCACAGCCTTGCAAGCTTGTGCTATTTCTTGAGGGTTTGATATTGGCCATTCTAACCAGTGTAAGATGAAAGTTTTGATTTGCACTTCGCTGATGACTAGAGATGTTGAACATTTGTTTAAGTGCTTATCAGACATTAGAGATTCCTCTCCTGAGAATTCTTTGTTTAGATATGTACTCATTTTTAATTGGGTTATTTGGTTTTTTGATGTCTAGTTTCTTGAGTTCTTCATGCATTTTGGATAGTGGCCCTCTGTTGGATGTAGGGTTGGTGAAGATTTTTTTCCATTCTGTAGGTTGCTGTTTTGTCCTTTTGATAGTGTTCCTCACCTTATAAAAGCTTTTCAGTTTCATGAGATCCCATTTATTAACTGTAGATCTTAGTGTCTGAGCTGTCGGTGTTCTGTTCAGGAAGTTATCTCCTGTGTCAATGAGTTCAAGGCTCTTTCCCACTTTCTCTTCTATCAAATTTACTGTATCCTGTTTTATGTTGAGACCGTTGATCCACTTGAACTTGAATTTTATGCAGGGTAATCTAATTTTGTGCAAAATTTGCATCTATTTGCATCCTTCTACTTGCAGACATCCAGCAAGCCCAGCACCACTTGTTGAAGATGCTTTCTTTTTTCCATTGTATAGTTCTGGCTTCTTTGTCAAAAAATAAAAAGAAAACAAAAAGAGAAGTGTCTGTAGGTGTATGGATTTGCTTCTGCATCTTCAATTCTATTCCATTTACCAACTGTCTGTTTTTATACCACAATACCATGTGGTTTTTTATTACTATTGCTCTGTAGTACAGCTTGATATCAGGGCTGGTGATACTTCCAGAAGTTCTTTTATTGTACAGGATTGTTTTAGCTATCCTGGGTTTTTTATTTTTCCATATGAAAATGAATATTGTTCTTTCAAGATCTTTAAAGAATTGTGCTGGACTTTTAATGGGAATTGCATTGAATCTGTAGATGACTTTTGGTAAAATGACCATTTTTATTATGTTAATCCTGCTGACCCATGAGTATAGGAGATCTTTTCATCTTCTGATATTTGATTCAATTTCTTTCTTCAGAGACTTGAAGTTCTTCTCATACAGGTCGTCAACCTGTTTGGTTAAAGTTACACCAAGATATTTGATATTATGTGTGGCTATTTTGAGTTGTGTTGTTTCCCTAATTTCTTTCTCAGTCCATTTATAGCATGAAATAAGAAGACTACTAATTCTTTTATAGTTAATTTTATAAAAAGCCACATTGCTGAAGCTGTTTATCAGCTTTATGAGTTTCCTGGTAGAATTTTGGGGATGACTAATGTATACTATCATATTATCTGCAAATAGCCTTATGTTGGCTTCTTTTTGTTCTAATTTGTATTCCCTTGATCTTCTTCAATTGTGTTATTGCTCTAGGTAAGACTTCAAGTCTTACCTTCTACACTGAATTTGTATGGAGACAGTTGGCAGTCCTGACTTGTCCCTGATTTTAGTAGAATTGCTTTCAGTTTCTCTTCATTTAATGTGATATTGACTATTGGCTTGCTGTATTTTGTCTTTATTTTGTTTAGATATGGGCCTTATATTGCTGATCTCTTAAAGACTTTTATCATAAAGTGGAGTTGGATTTTGTCAAAAGATTTTTCAGCATTAATTTGATGATCATGTGGGTTTTTTTTTTTCACTTTGTTTATATGATGTATTACATTGGTGGATTTTCATATGTTGAACCATCCCTGCATCCCTGGGATTAAGCTTTTTTGATCATCGTGGATGATGTTTTTGATGTGTTCTTGGATTTGGTTTGAAAATATTTTATTGAGTATGTTTGCATCAAAGTTTATAAGGGAGATTAGTCTGAAATTTTTTCTTGAGTTTTTTTGTGGTTTAGGTATCAGGGTGACTCTTACTTTGTAACATAAATTTGAGAGTATCAATTCTGTTTCTATTTTGTGGAATAGTTTGAGGAAAATTGGTATTAGCTCTTCTTTGAAAGTCTGATAAAATTCTGCACTAAAACCATCTCACTCTGGGCTTTTGTTGGTTGGGAGATGTTTAATGACTACTTCTGTTTCCTTAGGGGTGGTAGGCATATTTAAATCATTTACCTGAATTTGATTGAAATTTGGTAAATGGAATTTATCAAGAAAATTGTCTGTTAAATTTAGATTTTCCAATTTTGTGGAGTACGTTTTTTTAAGTAAGACCTGATGATATTTTGGATTTCCTCATATCTGTTGTTATGTCCCTCTTTCCATTTCTGATTGTGTTAATTTTTGTATCTCTTCCTATTAGTTTAGGTAAGGTTTTGTTTATCTTGTTGATTTTTTTTTCAAAGAATCTACTCTTGGTTTTGTTGATTCTTTTTATTGTTCTCTTTGTTTCTATTCAGTAATTTCAGCCCTGAGTTTGACTACTTCCTGTCTACTTCTCTTGGGCATGTATGCTTCTGTTTGTTTTAGATCATTTGGGTGTGTTGTTAAGTTGCTAGTATGCGCTCTCTCCAATTTCTTTATAAAGGCACTTAGTGCTATGCACTTTCCACTTACCTCTTTCCTCTTAGCTTTCATTGTGCCCTATAATTTAGATATATTGTGCCTTCATTTTTATTGAATTCTAGAATGTCTTTAACTTTTTTTTCTTTATTCCTTCCTTGACTCAGAAGTCATTGAGAAAAGTGTTGTTCAGTTTCTATGGGTTTGTATGTTTTCTGTTGTTTCTGTTGTTGTTGAAGTCCAGTTTTAATCCATGGTGGTCTGATAAGATACAGGGGTTTATTTCAATTTTCTTGTACCTGTTGAGACTTGCTTTGTGTCCAAGCATATGTTCAATTTTGGAGAAGGTTCTGTGAGGTGCTGAGAAGAAGTTATATTCTTTTCTGTTTGGATGTAATATTTTGTACACATCTGGTAGGTCTATTTGATTCATAATGTCAGTTTGTTTCATTATTTCTATTTAGTGTCTGTCTTAATGACCCTTACATTGGTGTGAGATGGGTACTAAATTCTCCCATTATTAATGTGTGGAGTTTGATATTTGATTTAAGCTTTAGTAATGTTTGTTTTACAAACATGGGTGCCTTTGCATTTGGGGCATATTTGGTCTGAATTGAGACATTATCTTGGTGGATTTTTTTTTTATGAGTATGAAGTGTCCTTCCCCATCTCTTTTGATTAATTTTGACTGAAAGTCTATTTTATTAGATATTAGAATACTTACTCCAGCTTTCATCTTGGGTTCATTTGTTTGGAAAACCTTTTTGTAGCCCTTTACTCTGAGGTAATGTCTATATTTGTTGTGACATGTGTTTCTTGTATGCAGCAGAATGATGGATCCTGTCTTCACATCCAATCTGCTAGCCTGTGTCTTTTTATTGGGGAATTGAGTCCACTGATGTTGAAAGGTATCAATGACCAATGATTGTTAATTCTTGTTATTTTGATGTTGGTGGTGGTAGTGTTATTGATGGTGGTGGTGTGTGTGTGTATGCTTCCCTTCTTTGGGTTTTGCTGGTGTGCATTTATTTCTTTCCTTTCTTGCATGTAGTTAGCCTCCTTGGGTTGGAGTTTTCTTTCTAGTATCTTCTGTAGGGCTGGATTTGTGGACAGATATTGTTTTAATTTGGTTTTGTCATGGAATATCTTGTTTTTTCACTCTATGGTAATTGAACATTTTGCTGGATATAGAAGTCTAGGCTAGCATCTATGGTCTCTTAGAGACTTCAAGACATCTGTCCAGGCTCATCTGGCTTTTAGAGTCTTTGTTGAGATGTCTGGTATAATTCTAACAAGCCTACCTTTATATGTTACTTGGCCTTTTTTCCTTTGCATGTTAATATTCTATCTTTGTTCTGTACATGTAATGTTTTTATTATCATGTGGTTGGAAGATTTTTTTCTTATCTAATCTACTTGGTGTTCTGTAAGCTTCTTGCATGTTTATAGGCATCTCTCTCTCTTTTTAGGTCAGCAAAATTTTCTTCTACGATTTTGTTGAAAATATTTTCTGGATCTTTGAGGTTGGAATCTTCTCTTTTTTTCCTACTATTATCATTCCTAGATTTGATATTTTCATGGTGTCCCAGAATTCCTGGATGTTTTTGTCAAGAACTCTTTAGATTTAACATTTTCCTTGACCAATGTATTGAATTCTTCTATTGTATCTTCTATGCATGAGATTCTGTCTTCCATCTCTGATATTCTGTTGGTGATGCTTGCGTCTGGAGTTCCTGTTCTCTTGCCTAGGTTTTTTATCTCGAGGATTCCCTCTGTTTGTGTTTTGTTTTCTTTATTTCATTCATTTCCATTTTCAGGTCTTGAGTCATTTTAATCATTTTCTTCACATGTGTGATTGTATTTTTCTGTATTTCTTTAAGGGATTTATTTATTTCCTCTTTAAAGGCCTCTATCATCTTCATAAAATTAGATTCAGGATTATTTCTTATACTTCTGCTGTGTTAGGATATCTGTTGCTTGTTAAGATATACTGTTATTGTTGTAGAGCTGGGCTGTAGTGGTACCATATTTCCCTGGCTGTTGTTGATTGTGTTTTTTGCTGTCCTTTAGCAATCTGGGTTTTGCACTTATTATAGGTTAAGATGCTGCTTTCTGAGTTTATCTTTGTTGGATGGGTGTATTTTGGATGTTTATTCCTTGGTTTCTGTTTCCTGTCTTTCTACTGTCCTTAGTGGCCTGGAGTTCTGGTGACTAGTTAGTCTTCAGGTCGAGTAGGGTGAATTCCCTGGGGTTTTTGTGGCCTGTGAGGTCTCTTGAATTTTGAGTGCTACCTTTGCCTCTGCAGTCCCTAGTTTCAGTTTGATCTGGCGTACCTGGTTTAGGCAGGCCTCCAGGGTTGAGGTAAAGTTTACGGATGTTGGGTGGGTTTAAGGGGAAATATGGCAGGCAATGGTTTTGGGTAAGGGTCTTACCTGTTTGTTCCTAGTACAGACCTCCAGTAGTGCAGGCAGAGTTGTGGGACAAGAACTTGTGTACAGCAAATGGGGTGCAGTTTACCATTGTTAGGTGTGCTTTCAGGTGAGTTGGCAGGCAGGATCTTGGGGAGGGGACTTACCTGCTGCTCCTGGTGCCTGAAGACTTAAGGGAAAACAGTCAAAGTTGTGGATCAGGAACTAGAGTCTAGGGTATGGGGTTCAGTTTACTGCTGTTGGGAGTGCTTTTAGGGAGTTGACAGGCTGGAGCTTAGGCAGGGAGAGGCTTACCTGGTGTCTCTGGTACCCACTGTTGTCCCAGGGTTTGTTAGGCCTCCAGGAAAGCAGGCTGAAAGTAGTATCATAATCGTGATTTATCAATCTGTATTTTTTAAAGTTTCCCCAAATTCAGTTTGAAGTCAGGTCAGCAAATTCTGACTGTTAATGGGCTTTGTAGGCCATACAGTTTTCTGTAACCCCTCAAGTCTGTCTCTGTAGCAGTAAAGCAGTCATAGCAATCTATAAAAAAAAATGACATGGCTGTTTTCCAATCGAACATTTGGATGGAGCTGGAAAGCAGTAACTGACTGAATGATGCCTGAGCCCACGTGACTGGAGACAGACTTGCTCATGAGGCTCCACCTCGATGAGTGTGTACACAGCTATAACCAACCCGTTTCCAACCAAGGAATTACCTTCTCCTGGAAAGAGAGAGTGCTGTTTTTAAAATGCAGGGAGACAATGCACAATAAGAGGAGAGGAAGAACATGGCAGAGGAGAAAAAGAAAAGGGAAGATCGAGAGAGGTGCAAAAGGAAATGAATCCCTGCAAGATATAAGAAAAGATGATTATGGAAGGAATTGCTAAAATTCTGTCTGTGTATTCAGGAAAGGCAAAAGGAAGCTTCAAGGGCTGCCAGGTGAATCAGCCTGGCTTTTAATGGCTTCATAATACGGATGTTTCCTTAGCAATGAGGTTAATGCAGGAGTGACATAAACCAGCATGGGGTCTTGCAGGGAACTGGCTGCACATACTCATTGAAGGACGTGTAATACTGGATAATGGCAGAAAGATAGGACTGAGGCCAAATCTGCTTCCCTCCATTCACAAAGGAAGAGCTGGCAGAATGTAATAGCTTGGCACTGTCATTTAAGAGGGGCAGACTTATTGATTGAAATAAAGTCTTTTTTTTTTTTAATGTGGGAACCAGTGTAGGGAAGGAAGCAAGAAAGGCCAGCAGGAAGGAAATGACAGAGAGAAGAAAAGGGGAAGGAGGGAAGTTAAATGAAGTTAATGAGAGACCCTGTGGCTGTGATTTCAGGATTAGTCAGATGTTATCTGGCATTCATTAGAAAATGCTCCATTAATGCAGTTGATGGCTAGGCTGCCTTCTCATACTTTGATGTGCAAACAAATCACCCCAGGAGCTCATTAAAAGATAGAGTTTGATTCAGTAGCACTGGGTGGGTCCCAAGATTCTGTATTTCGAGAAAACTCACCTTTAATGTGTTGCTGCCTAGTCCAAAAACCACACTGAATAGCAAGGCTATAGACATGTGGTATTCAGCAAAGTAACCCCTAATCACATGGGGGTTATTTCTGCACTTGAAATGCAGTTATATATATCCTATGTATATATAAATGCATATATACCCTATGTATATATTGTAGTTTTTAGAAACTCAATAAAACAGAATCTAAAATATCTCACACATTGAAATGATAATATTTGGGATGAATAAATTCTTTTTTAACTTTTAATTATACTTTCTGGAATGTAACTACAAAAAAGATATAAATGTAGGCATGAGCACATGTTTTATTTTTATTAATACTCTGGCTAGCACACAAAGGGTTACATTTCTAATGACAAAACCAGCTCTAGACACTTCCTCTTACAGTATCCTTGGCTTACATTATAAAAACTGCCCTGAGCTATTTGCCTTGTTAACCTTCTAGTGATGGGTAATATAATCTTCCCTTATTTCCCTTTATCTTTTCCCTATATATTCACAGATCTTACTCCATACACCAGGAAACTGTATTTAAAAAATAAATACTTGGGCATTTTATAAACATGTGCTCAGCCCAGATCCTGTGTCATTCACTGAACTATGCCTAACAAATAAAAAAGAGAGACCTGGATACTGTGCACATGGTCTTGAATGGCATAAAACATACAAATCATACACCATACTATGTGCTCAAATAAAAGTAAATATAAAATATACTAGTAGAGAACCTGATTTAAACCTATCCCGTTAGTGAGGACTTCCTTTGTACATTAGCTGAGAAGTGACATAGTGACATAGTCAATCCATGCCTAAGTTTCTGCCTGCTTAATGGAAATAATTATGTAAACTATCTCATAATGGATTCATATTTATTAAGTACTCAGGTTAATATTTGACACATAGTAAGTAAGCTTAAATGCATGCTAGGTGAATAGGCTTGATTGGTTGTTGTCAATCTGTTGTTGTATGAATTTTGCTTTGGTTTTTGTTTTGTTTTTGTTTGGGTTTTTTTGAGGTAGGCTCACCCTTGTTTATCCTCATGCTTTGCCTTCAGAGTTCTGAGAGATAGGCCTATGCTATTTTACCCAGCCCTTGATGATTATTTTCCTCACAACAGTTTAAATCTATTTGTGATCTCATCCTATCTCAATGACCTTCTGAGAGTCATCATTAAGAAGACACTGAAACTGACCCAGCATAAGAAAACACTGCAGTTGATTCATGATTGAATGTTATACAGAAATGAAAACTAGATTGCTATTCACCCAACCATGAATGTGCCTCTAAGACACAATGTTGGACAAAGGAAAGCACAGAAAACACATATTGTATGATTCCATTTATATGAAGCTCAAAACTGGGAAAATCATGTGTGCCAAAAGGCTGTCTTTACTTTTGGGGCAGATCTGAAGTAGGCTTCTTGGTGTTCATAAAATAAACTCTCTCCCTTAGTAGTAGTTACATAGGTATGATCCTTTCACTAAAATTCATGGAGTTGTTCACTTGAAATTTCTATACTTCACAGTATATGTTTTGTTCCCCAATTTTAAAAAAAAAAAGGTAGAAAGAGAACTTCAGGAGAATTCTTTCTCAGTTGGAAAACTCACCTTGGACACTAGGTACAAAGATATCAAAAACTACTTAGCAGTGAGAGGTCAAACTGAACACTTTTACAAAATTGTGAAACTCATTTTGCTTCTGTTTTAATTTTTTGGTCTCAGACCCAGAACTAAATCCTTACTAAAGTAGGAAAAAATAGGTGAGGGAGGTGAGAAGATCAGAGTAAGGGGAGAAAGCCAGAATGTGGCAAAGCTTCTGACTAGCCACAGAAGCCCTGGAAGCCCCCAGAAATATCACAGGATAAATCTACATACTCAGAGTGTAGAAAGTGCCTGGAGAAAAATATTGGCTAAAAGTTCTACTTCAGAATTTTTCCTGAAGTTCGCAGTTCCATCTGTAGTTTCTTTAGTTCCTGATTGGAATACTATGTTGTGTAAATTCTTGCCCCAGTGCAATTTTTAGGGTGTCTAGTCTCTTATTTTTGAATGGAAAGCTTTATGCAAAAAGGACTCAGATATCATCTAAAGGATATAGCAAAAAAAGACCCAGAATTAAGGATAGTCTTGTAATGCCAACAAGATATATTTGCTGAAAAGAGTATCCATTATTGTGTTTTGTCTCATAACTGATTTATTAATTTTAACAATTATATTTTGTTAATAGTCACATAATGCAAAGGAATCAATGTCTTTTTTCATGATATGTTTCCAATTTTAATTTGAAGAAAAAACAATAACAAAACACAAACAAAAAAAAGCTTGAATCATACAAATGCACTTGGGAAAAAAAAGAAAAAAGGGATGGGTTGCCAATACTCATAGCAAGTGTTATCATTGAATGATTTTGTGATTCAGATTTACCTAAACCTCAAGCTTCAAAGTTAATTTTCTTTGCTTTTGCACATGTACTCGTTTGAACAATTGCAACATTAAATAAATAAAACAAGAAGATCTAGGAAATTCTTTGTATAGGTTCCTGGCTGAAACAGTTCATGTCTACATCTGGCATACAAATATACTCAAATACCCTCTTTGTACTTATCTGCTTACCATATTTTCATCACTATTCTTATACTTGGCAAATACAGCATTAAAATAAGGTTTGCTACATTCTACCATGGCAGAAGGACAATATCTGACAAGGAGTGAAAGGGGTGCCAAACTCCCGTTTATAACTAACTAACACACTTCCACTTCCATTCCACAGTAAATGATACAAATCATACATGAGAGCTCCATGACCTGATCGCCACCTAAAAGCCCACCTCTCAATTCGGTTGCTTTTTGGTATTGAGTTTTTAACACATAAACTTTGAAGAAACACATGGAAACTAAAGGAGTTAACATGAATAGAAGAAAGTCAAATCTCCCCATCCTCATAACTCACTAATGTCAGAAGCGGTACTTCTTTGTCTTGGAGCTACCATTGGTCATTGGAACCCTATTTATCTCACATGAATGGCAAGTCAGGCAGTCCAGAGGATTAACACCATTTGGAAGAAGACTTTCTTTAATAATATGGAAAACCTTTAATATAAATGTCTGCTCTCTCTCAGCCCCAAGTAGAAGCAACTGATCAGAATCTTTCTGACGCTATCAAGCTCTACGTACCTCAAAGGTAATTTACTAGATAATTTACATTTTACTTCCTGACTCATTTTCACAGCTCCTCTAGGATTGCTACCTTCCCTACGAAAAATGACCAATTTGTACTAGACATACTCAAATCTTTGCCTTGGCTGCTTCTGGATAAATTGAAAATATGACAAAACCTTAGCAAGCAGATATCGTGGGCAATATGCAACACAAAACAGAAGAGCCAGACTGTTCCATCTCCAGACATGACTTTTAAGGGGTTGAGTAGATTATATGAACAGGAGAAAAATCATTCCCATCAGACACAAAGTTGATGGCAAAACCACTTGACCATCTGATCCTCCCCTCCCACCAGGATGATACACCATTTAGACAGTTTCACTGCTAAAAATGCACAATAATTATTAGAAGGATGAAAAAAGTTGCATCATCTAGCTAAGTCTGTTCTAGCGTCTGTGATATACAGTACATTTTATGTACTCTCCATTAATGAAGATAATGAGATGAGCATTTTTTAAAAGATTCAAATTAAGCCACTGGTTAGGAATATATAGTTCTAACTTGATAGAAAAGACTTTCAAATCTGCTGTTACAGATACTTCTTACTCCGAGCGTTATTCAACACCTTGTCTTTTTTTGAGCTTCTCTGTTTCTCTTTAGTTTTTTAAATTTTATTTTATTTTTATTAATTATAGTTTATTCACTTTGTATCCCAGCTGTAGCCCCCCTCCCCTCCCAATCCCACCCTCCCTCCTCCTTCTCCTATGCCCCTCCCCCAGTCCAATAATGGGATCACTGTGACACTTTTTTTTAGATCTAAAAACATTCATTGGACACCCTTGATCTCAAAGAAGGCTTACTGTTCACTTCTGTTGTTTTCTTTCCTCTTTAATATTGAAAGATAACCAATGTTCATTTTTGCCCCTTCTGATCATCACAGTCAACCGAGGATGGGAAAAGTCAAATATTCACTTTTCCAGGTTACTTAATAGAGGTGGCCAGTCTGCCCATTTCACTCTCCTGGCGAGTGTGACTAATGGCAAAGTTGGCTGGGAGGCTTTACAAAGAGAGAAGAGACACACATATAAGAAGGTGGGTATTTTGGTAAAGTCCACCAGACGGCTTCTAAGCCTTAAACCACCTTATCTACATAGGAGGGGTAGGCAGAAGAGTAGAAGAGTTCTCCTCACACTGAGACTCTTGTCTTCCTGTTCAAAAAATGATTGACTCTCTCTCAGCTTTAATCCACTACTAATCAGATTGTCCTTGCTTCCAAAACCATTCCAACATGACACAGATTTTTCTTTATTTTTTTCACTCTTTTTATTTTTGAATTTCATTTTACATCCTGATGGCAACCCTCCCCAGTACTCCATCAAACATAGATCCTCCCCCATACCCCCCTTCTTCTCTGGGAAGGGTGAGGCCCCCATGGGTATCAACGCTGTCTGGCACATCAAGTCGCTGCAGGACTAGACACATCCCTTCCCACTGGGACCAGGCAAGGTGGTCCAGATATTTTAAGATAAATGTTTTATTGAAATATAATACACACATACAAGAATCCAAGGTTTACAACTTGGAGACTTTTCTCAGAATGTTCTTTGTTGCTAAGTTCCTAGCACCCAAGTGCTTTGGAATTTGGCATACACTTAAGAGCACAGACCTTGGAGCCAAATTGTGGAGCTCAAAACCCAGTTGCACCACTCACCTACTTAATGACTTTTGCAAGATTAAGTCTATGTCTCTCTCCGTTTTCTTATTTGTTATAGAATAATGAAAACAGTAATGATTTTATGGGGTTTAAGTAAGAATTTAAATACATTAATATTTAAATTCATGTCGATGGCACATAGTAAGCACCAAGGAAGAGTTATTCATTAGGGAAAAAATAATGTTCACTATGGCATTAACTCATGGGGAAGATTGAGAAAGGATATGAAAGAATGAAGAGTTATTTGAAAGTCTGATCTGGAAGTAAAAACCAGTATAATGAGCTAGAAAATACTAAAACTATTTTATAGCTTAAAGCTACAGACCACCTGAGCTTGGGTACAGTTTTTAAATCTACAGTATAGCAAGTTTTACTGGAACCCATGGCTCCTGTCAGCACTTAAAAATGAATATAAGTAAGCATCCATACATTTAACTGAAAAGCAATCCATAGTTTTAATCAGACTCACAAGGGACATTCATAAGCCATTTTTAAAAAGTTAAAATTACTGATGGGCTCATCTCCCTGACATCATAACTATGGCCCAAAGACAAGCCATCTGATACTTCAAGATTGTCACACTTACTCTTGGGTACATCTTCCCAGAAGAAAAACGAGGTCAAAGAAAATATTACTCTACTTCAAAATTGTGGTGGTTAATTTTGATGATCAACTTCATTAAATTAAAAAGCACATTAATGAGGCAACTCTAGAGAGGCATACCTTTGGGTGTTTCCATGGAGGCATTTCCAAGGAGGATTAAATGAGAGGGAACACTCAGCATGAATGTGGTACCAACCCATGGGCTGGGACTCCAATCTGAATAGAAAGCAAAAGAGGAGAACCTAGCTGAGCACAGACAGACAAATCTCCTTTCTCTGCTATCTGATTCATCAAGATCTGAATAGGCAGCCTTGCTGGTATTGCTGTCATGCAACTGTGAGCCAAAAATAAACATTTCCTCCTTTAAGTTGCTTCTTGTCAGGTAGTTAGTCACAGCAATGAGAAATGTAGTTAAAAAGTGCTTCAACTTTCCAACTGAAAGAACTCAGTAGCTCTCCACATGGAATCTTGCTGCATGTACAGATGAGGTATCCAAGTTCCATGCTAGGGCTCGCTCTCATCTACTCTATACCCTAGGCACAGCCAGAATCTTGGCTGACCAAGTGTACAGGCCCACCATCTAATTTTTCTCCCACAGTAACATTTTGGTGGCCAAAAAGTCCCAACAGCTCATTTCAAAGTATCTCTGGTCATAAGTGCTAGATATTCTGTGCTGGACTCCTTAATTATGGTTGCTAAGGGGAGCCAAGACAAAGGCGCTTCAAATAGTATATTTGTTTCACTGCTACAAACTTCAGAGAAACGCTAATTAACCACACATCTTATATGTATCCTAGGATAAAAATGGGGAAAAAAGGCAAATAACTTCCTACCAACCCAATTTATGCTTCTTCCTCGCCTTTGATAAAATTATAAGGGTGCTTTTATTATTGTGTGAATATTAGAGGCAAAATATATTTATAAACCATTTAGGTGTAAATATACACTGCTATTGCAAAGGTAGGAAAAGAGGAGATGGAGATATATTGAGTGATGCTGATGCTGAACACAGTTTATCAGATTTATTAATGAAGGATATAAGGAGGTTGGTATCAGTTTCTGCTTAAACAAGGTACATGTGTACATGCATGCTTATGTGCATAATTTTGTGCATGTGTGTGTGTGCATGTGGTGTGTGTGTGTTTTAAGGAAAACTTCCGTGTCTTGGGTCACTGTTCTAAGACTGGTATACTGCATTCCCATTCCTACTAGGTTTTTTGATAAATGTCAATCCTAAACCATAAGTAGATCTGATCTGGACCACTTTAGTTCTGTGGGATGGAGATAACAGACAAGGAGACAAGGAGAATAGACTGATACAGCTGGGACACATTACCTTGACTACAGTTTAAGATCTATTGATCAAGGAGGGGATCTAAGATGGCAGAGAGGACACTGTGTCTGATGAGCAGGACAGCAGTGACTGCACAGTGACCAACAGACCAAACTGTGGGCCCTACAACACCAGTGATTGTGTTTCTCAGGTGAGAGGACACCCCATGGTGTGGGAAGCAATTGGGCCCATTCTCAGGTCACCAAACTCAACCCCAGAAGAGATCCTAGGTCCCATCCACCATTCAGTCCACAACTCAGAAACACATGCCTGCCTGCTATGATCACTATCTCAGAATGAACTGTGGGCCCCCCAACACCAGAGACTGGGTTCCCTTGGCAGGAGGAAACACCACAGGAGAAGAAAATATCAGGTCCGACCTCATAACTCCCAGCTAATCCCTGGAAAAGTTCCTGAGTTTCCCCAAGATCCTATCTAGCCTCCTGACACATACCTGAGTGCTGTGCTCACCTGCCACTGATTACCACTTCTGTACTGGAGCACAGGATTCCAACCTTAAACATATAGACACATAGGACCCACAGGATCAGCCACCAGACAGTGCTCCAAGGCAAAACCTGTCTCCCTAGCTAAACTGACAAAACCTCAGGTCTCCATGGTTCTTTAAGAGAGCTGTGCCCAGCAAATACAGTGTAAGAGCAAGAGCAGCAGCAGCTCACTAAATTCAGAGCAAGAAACCCAGTGGCAGGGCAGCTGTCTCCAGGATTTCTCCTGGTGAGAGGAGAGCCATCCTGACTACCCATGACCCCAGTTATACCACTGGACCATACATCTGAGGTAAGCTGTGTCAATTTCAAGAGAAACACTGGCTATTCTATGACCATACCTTCAAGAACAACCATCGTCCTGCCAAGGGGATTCTCCCTACTCCAGGATTCCAGTAGGCACCAGAAACTAACAACCAACACTTGAGACATCCAGATGGATAGAGGCCAGCATAAAAGCACAACCAATAAAAGCCAAAATAATATGGCATCTCCAGAAACCAGCTATCCAAGGGCAAGTAGCCCTGGACACCCCAACATAAATTAAATTCAAGAAAATGACCTTACATTTATGCTTATGAAGAGGATAATAGAGAAAAATAAAATGAGTAAAGAAATTGAGGAAGAAAAAGGCAACAGATTATGGCAATTCATAAATAAATAGAGGGAGATAAAATCAACAGATTATGGCTATGCGTAAAGAAATGATGGAAAATGCAGCCAAACAGTTTGTGGCCTTTAGAGAGGAAATAATTAAATCACTGAAAGAAATAAAAGAAAGAGAGGAAAATTCAAATTCAAACAAACAGGTGAAGGAATTGAAGGGAAAACAGGAAAATACAGTCAGACAGTTGAGGGAAATCAACAAAATGATTCAAGATCTGAAGATAGAATTGGAAAAATCAAAGGAAACACAAATGGAGGAAATCATGGAGCGGGAGAACTTAGGAAAAAAAAACAGGAACTACAGAGGTAAGCATAACCAACAGACTACAAGAGATGGAAGAAAAAAATCTCAGGTGTAGAAGATAACAATGGAAGAAATCGATGTATCTGCCAAAGAAAATAATAAATCAAAAAAATTCCTGACGCAAAACATCCAAGATATTAAGTACAACATGAAAAGACAAAACCTAAGCATAATAGGAATAGACGAAAAAGAAGATTCCTGTCTCCAAGGCCCAGAAAATATTTTCAAGAAAATTATGGAAGAAAATTTGCCCAATTTGAAGAAGAGGCTTAAAAGCATTCAAGAGGCCTACAGAACACCTAATAGATTAGACCCTTGAAAAGAAAATCCTCCTGCCACATAATAATCAAAAGAGTAAGTATACAGAATAAAGAAAAAATACTAAAATGTACAAGGGCAAAAGGCCAAATAACATATAATGGCAAACCCATCAGAATCATACCTGACTTCTCAAAAGAGACTATGCAAGCCAGAAGGGCCTGGATGGATATCATGCAGACTATAAGAGAACACAGATATCAGCCCAGACTACTATGCCCAGCAAAAGTCTCAAACATCTTAAGTGGAGAAATCAATATATTCAATGACAAAAAAACAAGTTTTAACAATACTGACCCACAAATCCAGCCTTACAGAAGATATTTCAAGGTAAAATACAACACAAGAAAGCTCACTGCATCAGGAAAACACAGGAATTAAATAACCTCATTACAGCAAAACTAAAAGTAGCCAAGCACAAAGATACTACCAAAATCAACATCAAAAGGAATGGATCTAACAGCCACTGGTCATTAATCTCTCAACATCAATGGACTTAACTCTTGATAAAAAAGACACAGACTAACAGAATGGATACGTAAACAAAACCCAACAGTCTGTTGCATACAAGAAATACACCTAAGTCACAAAGATAGATATTACCTGAGAGTAAACGGCTAGAAGAGGGTTTTCCAAGCAAATGGACCCAAGAAGCAAGCAGGAGTATCCATTCTAATATCTAATAAAACAGATTTTCATTGAAAATTAATCAAAAGAGATGAGGAAGGTCACTTCACACTCATCAAGGGAAAATTCCACCAGGAAGACATCACAATCCTGAACATCTATGCCCCAAATACAAGGGCACCCACATTTGTAAAAGAAACACTAATAAAACATAAAACACACATAGATCCCCATACACAAACAGTGGGAGACTTCAACACCCCACTCTCAACAAAGGACAGGTCAACAAAACAGAAATTAAACCAAAGAAACAATGGCATTAACAGATGCTGTGGATCCAATGGACCTAACAGTTATCTATAAAACACTTTGCCCAAACACAAAAGAATTTACCTTCTTCTCAGCACCTCATGGAACCTTATTCAAAATAGAGCATATTATTGGTCACAAAGTAAACCTCAACAGATACAAGAAGATTTAAATAATCCCTTGTATCCTATCAGACCACCATGGACTAATGCTGGACATTAACAACAACAGAATTAGTAAAAAAAAAAAAAAAAAAAAAAAACTACACACACATGGAAACTGAACAACTCAATGACAGCTGGGTCAGGGAAGAAATAAAGAAAGAAATTAAAGACTTACTAGAATTCTAGAATTCAATGAAAATGAAGGCATAACATACCCAAGCTTACGGGACACAATGGAAGCAGCGCTAAGAGGAAAATTCATAGCACTAAATGCCTTCAAGAAGAAATTCAAAGCATCTCATATAAGCAACTTAGTGGCTCACCTGAAAGCACCAGGAAAAAAAAAAAGCAGACACACCCAAGAGGAGTAGACAGCTGGAAATAATCAAACTCAGTGCAAAAATCAATAAACTAGAAACAAAAAGAACAATTCAAAGAATCAATGAAACCAAGAGATGGTCCTTTGGGAAAATCAACAAGATAGACAGACCCTTAGCCAAATTAACTAAAAGGTAGAGAGACACTATCCAAATCAACAAAATCAGAAATGAAAAGGGGAACATAACAACAGATACTGAGAAAATCAAAACAATCATTAGGTCTTACTTAAAAAGTCTATATGCCACAACATTTGAAAATCTAAATGAAAGGGACAATTTTCTTCATTGATTACATGTACTAAAGCTGAGTCAAGAGTAGGCAAATAAACTAAACACTCTTATATCTGATAAGGAAATAGAAGCAGTCATTAAAGTCTCCCTGTCAAAAAAAGTGCTAGGCCAGACGTTTTGGCACAGAATGGTACCAGACCTTCAAAGAAGAGCTAACACCAATTCTCTTCAAAGTACTCCACAAAATATTAACAAAAGGAAAATTACCACACACATTCTATGAAGTCATAGTCACCTTGATACATAAACCTCACAAAGATCCAACAAAGAAAGAGAATTTCAGGCCAATCTCCCTTATGAACATTGATGCAAAAATACTCAGCACGATACTTGCAAACCGAATCAAAGAACACATCAAAGATATCATCCACTATAACCAAGTAGGATTTATCTCAGATATGCAAGGGGATTCAATATACAGAAATCCATCAATGTGATCCACCATATAAACAAACTGAAAGAAAAAAATCACATGATCATCTCCTTAGATGCTGAAAAGAATTTGATAAAATCCAACACTCTGTCATGTTTAAAGTCCTGGACAGATCAGGGATACAAGGTACTTACCTAAACATAGTAAAGATAATATACAACAAACTTATAGCCAACATCAAACTAAATATAGAGAAACTTAAATCAATCCCACTGAAATCAGGGACAAGGCAAGGCTGCTCACTCTCTCCATATCTCTTCAACATAGTTCTTAAAGTCCTTGCTAGAGCAATAAGACAACTAAAGGAGATTAAGGGGATTCAAATCAGAAAGGAAAAAATCAAAGTATCACTATTTGCAGATGATATGATAGTATACATGAGTGACCACAAAAACTCTACCACGGAACTCCTACAGCTGATAAACACCTTCAACAAAGGGCTGGATACAAAATTAACTCAAAAAATCAGTAGCCCCTCTATATACAAAAGACAGGCTAAGAAAGAAATTATGGAAACAACAGCCTTCACAATCGCCACAGAACACACAAAGTATCTTGGTGTAACCCTAACCAAGCAAGTCAAAGACTTGTATGAAAAAAAAAAAAAAAGAAACGTCAAGTCTCTGAAGAAAGAAATAGAAGAAAACATCAGAAGATAGAAAGATCTCCCATGTGCATGGTTTGGCAGGATTAACATAGGGAAAAATGGCCATCCTACAAAAAGCAATCTACAGATTCAATGTAATTCCCATCAAATTAACAAAAATTCTCAACTTCATATGGAATAACAAGAAACCCAGAATAGGTACAATAATTCTCTACAATAACAGATCTTCTGGAGGTATCTCCATCCCTGATCTCAAGCTGTACTACAGAGCAACAGTAATAAAAAAGGCATGGTACTGGCATAGAAACAGAATAGTGGATCAATGGAATTGATTAGAAAATCTAGCTATAAACCTGCACACCTATGGACAGCTTATTTTTGACCATGATGGCAAAACCATACAATAGAAAAAAGACAGCATATTTAGCAAATGATGCTGGTCTAACTGCATGTCCACATGTAGAAAAATGCAAATAGACCCATATCTATCACCCTACACAAAATTCAGGTCCAAGTGGATCAAAGATCTCAACATAAACCAGACACACTAGATCTGTTGGAAGAAAAAGTGAGGAAGAGCCTTGATCTCACTGGCACAGGAGATAATTTCTGCAAGAGAACACCAACAGCTCAGGTTCTAAGATCTATAATTAATAAATGGAACCTCATGAAACTGAAAAGCTTATGTAAAGCAAAGGACACTGTCAACAGAATAAAAGGACAGCCTACAGACTGGGAAAAATCATCTTCAACCCTACATCCAAAAAAGGGCTAATATCCAGAATATATAAAGAATTCAAGAAATTTGACACCAGCAAACCAAATACTCCAATTAAAAATGGGGTACAGGGCTAAAAAGAGATTTCTCAACAGAGGAATATCAAATGGCAGAAAAACCTTCAAAAAATGTTCAACATCCTTAGCCATCAAGGAAATGCAAATCAAAACAACTCTGAGATTCCATCTTACACCTATCAGAATGGCTAATATCAAAAACTCAAATGACAACACATGCTGGAGACGATGTGGAGAAAGAGGAACCCTCCTCCATTGCTGGTAAGAGTGCAAACTTGTACAACCACTTTAGAAATCAATCTGGCACTTTCACAGAAAATTGATAATAGCACTACCTCATAATCTAGCTATACTACTCCTGGGCATATACCAAAAAGATGCCCCAGCATTCAATAAGGACATTTGCTCAACTATGTTCATAGCAGCTTTATTTGTAATAGCCAGAATATGGAAAGAACCTACATGTCCCTCAGTGAAGGAATGGATACAGAAATTGTGGTACATCTACAAAATGGAATACTATTCAGGAATTTAAAACAAGGAAATCATGAAATTTGTAGGTAAATAGATGGAACTAGAAGAGATCACCCTGAGTAGGTAACCCAGAAACAGAAAGACAGGCTTGGCATACACTCACTCTTTTTTTTCTTTATTATTATTATTATTATTATTATTATTATTATTATTATTATTATTATTATTATT
>NW_026592776.1:2613838-2635998 GCF_907164565.1 Psammomys obesus | reverse complement strand
TTATTATTATTATTATTATTATTATTATTATTATTATTATTATTATTTACACTTTACTCATTTTGTATCCCCCCCATAAGCCCCTCCCTCCTCCCCTCCCGATCCCACCCTACCTCCCCTTTCTTCATGCATGCTTCTCCCCATGTCCACTAATAGGGGAGGTCCTCCTCTCCTTCCTTCTGATCTTAGTCTATCAGATCACATCAGGAATGGCTGCATTGTCTTCTTCTGTGGCCTGGTAAGGCTGCTCCCCCCTCAGGGGGAGGTGATCGAAGAGCAGGCCAAACAGTTTATGTCAGAGGCAGTCCCCATCACTATGTAAACAACTTGGACACTAAACTGCCCTGGGCTACATCTGTGCAGGGGTTCTAGGTTATCTCCATGAATAGTCCTTGGTTGGAGTATGGGTCTCTGGGAAGTTCCTTGTGTTCAAATTTTCTTGTTCTGTTGCTCTCCTTGTGGAGTTCCTGTCCTCTCCAGCTCTTGCTATTTCCCACTTCTTAAATAAAATTCCATTCACTCTGCCTGCCAGTAGGCCATCAGGCTCAGCATCTGTTTTGATAGTCTGCAGGGCAGAGGCTTTCAGATGCCCTCTGTGGCAGGTTCCTAGGTTGTTTCCTGTTTTCTTCTTCTGGCTTTCAGAGGCCCTCTGTAGCAGGTTCCTAGGTTGTTTCCTGTTTTCTTCTTCTTCTGATGTTCCATCCTCTTTGCCTTTCAGGATGGGGATTGAGCGTTTTAGTTAGGGTCCTTACTTTTGCTTAGTTTGTTTAGATGTACCGATTTTAGTGGTTTTATCCTGTGTTGTATGTTTATATGAATAAGTATATACCATGTGTGTCTTTTTGCTTCTGGGACAACTCACTCAGGATGATCCTTTCCAGGTCCCACCATTTACCTGCAAATTTCATGGTTTCCTTATTTTTCATTGCTGAGTAATACTCCATTGTATAGATGTACCACAGTTTCTGCATCCATTCTTCAGTTGAGGGGCATCTGGGATGTTTCCAGCTTCTGGCTATTACAAATAAAGCTTCTACAAACCTGGTTGAGCAAATGTTCTTTTTGTGTACTTGAGCCTCTTTTGGGTATATGCCTAGGAGTGGTATGGCTGGATCTTGAGGAAGCGCTATTCCTAGTTGTCTGAGAAAGCACCAGATTGATTTCCAGAGTGGTTGTACAAGTTTACATTCCCACCAGCAGTGGAGAAGGGTTCCCCTTTCTCCACATCCTCTCCAGCATGTGTTGTCCCTTGAGTTTTTCATCTTGGCCATTCTGATGGGTGTAAGGTGAAATCTCAGGGTTGTTTTGATTTGCATTTCCCTGATGGCTAATGAGGATGAGCATTTCTTTAAATGCTTCTCTGCCATTTGATATTCCTCTACAGAGAATTCTCTGTTTAGCTCTGTTCCCCATTTTTTAAGTGGATTACTTGGTTTGCTGCTTCTCAGCTTGTTTAGTTCTTTATATATACTGGATATGAGTCCTTTGTCAGATAAAGGGTTGGTGAAGATTCTTTCCCAATCTGAAGGCAGTCGTTTTGTTTTGATGACAGTATCCTTTGCTTTACAGAAGCTTTTCAGTTTCAGGAGGTCCCATTTATTGATTGTTGCTCTCAGAGCCTGTGCTGTTGGTGTTCTGTTCAGGAAGTTCTCTCCTGTACCAATGAGTTCTAGGGTATTCCCCCACTTTTTTTTCTAGCCGATTTAATGTGTCTCCTTTTATGTTGAGGTCTTTGATCCACTTGGACTTCAGTTTTGTGCAGGGTGATAAGTATGGATCTATTTTCATTTTTCTACATGTAGACATCCAGTTAGACCAGCACCATTTGTTGAAGATGCTATCTTTTTTCCATTGTATGGTTTTGGCACCTTTGTCAAAAATCAGGTGTCCAGAAGTGTGTGGGTTTATTTCTGGGTCCTCTGTTTGATTCCATTGATCCACCATTCTGTTTCTATGCCAGTACCATGCAGTTTTTATAACTGTTGCTCTATAGTATAGCTTGAGATCAGGGATGGAGATACCTCCAGAAGATCTTTTATTGTAGAGGATTTTCTTAGCAATTCTGGGTTTCTTGTTACTCCATACGAAGTTGAGAATTTTTCTTTCCAGGTCTGTAAAGAATTGTGTTGGCAATTTGATGGGAATTGCATTAAATCTGTAGATTGCTTTTGGTAAGATGGCCATTTTAACTATGTAAATCCTGCCAATCCATGAGCATGGGAGATCTTTCCATCTTCTCATATCTTCTTCTAATTCTTTCTTCAGAGACTTGAAATTTTTTTCATACAAGTCTTTGACTTGCTTGGTTAAGGTTACACCAAATTACTTTATGTCATTTGTGGCTATTGTAAAGGGTGTTGTTTCCCTAATTTCTTTCTCAGTCCTTTTGTCTTTTGTATACAGGAGTGCTACTGATTTTTTTGAGTTAATTTTGTATCCGGCCACTTTGCTGAAGGTGTTTATCAGCTGTAGGAGTTCCCTGGTAGAGTTTTTGGGGTCACTCATGTATACTATCATATCATCTGCAAATAGTGATAGTTTGACTTCTTCTTTCCCCTTGATCTCCTTCAACTGTCTTATTGCTCTAGCAAGGACTTCCAGCACTATGTTGAAGAGATATGGAGAGAGTGGGCAGCCTTGTCTTGTCAGTGATTTTAGTGGGATTGCTTTAAGTTTCTCTTCGTTTAGTTTGATGTTGGGTATAGGCTTGCTGTATATCGCCTTTACTATGTTTAGATATGGACTTGTATCCCTGATCTCTCCACTACTTTAAACATGAATGGATGTTGGATTTTGTCAAATGCTTTTTCAGCATCTAGGGAGATGATCATGTGGTTTTTTTCTTTCAGTTTGTTAATATGGTGGATCACATTGATGGATTTCCGTATATTGAACCACCCCTGCATACCTGGGATGAAGCCTACTTGGACATAATGGATAATATCTTTGATGTGTTCTTGGATTCAGTTTGCAAGTATTTTGTTAAGTATTTTTGCATCAATGTTCATAAGGGAGATTGGCCTGAAATTCTCTTTCTTTGTTGAGTCTTTGTGAGGTTTAGGTACCAAGGTGACTGTGGCTTCATAGAGTGAGTTTGGTAATGTTCCTTCTGTTTCTATTTTGTGGAATAGTTTGAAGAGAATTGGTGTTAGGTCTTCTTTGAAGGTCTGGTAGAATTCTGCCCTGAAGCCATCTGGTCCTGGGCTTTTTTTGGATGGGAGACTTTTGTTGATGACCACTTCTATTTCTTTGGGGGATATAGGACTATTTAGTTGATTTACCTGGTCCTGATTCAGCTTTGGTAAGTCAAATCGATCAAGAAAATTGTCCATTTCATTTAGATTTTCAAATTATGTGGCATATAGACTTTTGAAGTAAGTCCTAATGATTGTTTGGATTTCCTCAGTGTCTCTAGTTATGTCCCCCTTTTCATTTCTGACTTTGTTGATTTGGGTGGTGTCTCTCTGCCTTTTAGTTAGCTTGTCTAAGGGTTTGTCTATCTTGTTGATTTTCTCAAAGATCCAGCTCTTGGTTTCATTGAATCTTTGAATTGTTTTATTTGTTTCCAATTGATTGATTTCAGCCCTGAGTTTGATTATTTCCTGCCTTCTACTCCTTCTTGGTGTGTCTGCTTCTTCTTTTTCTAGGGTTTTTAAGTGAGCCATTAAGTTTCTTGAATGAGCTGTCTCGAATTTCTTTTTGAAGGCACTTAGTGCTATGAACTTTCCTCTTAGCACTGCTTTCATTGTGTCCCACAAGTTTGGGTATGTTGTGTCTTCATTTTCATTGATTTCTAGAAAGACTTTAATTTCTTTCTTTATTTCTTCCCTGACCCAGCTGTCATTTAGTAACAAGTTGTTCAGTTTCCATGTATGTGTAGGCTTTTTGCTCTTTCTGTTATTGTTGAGGTCCAGCTTTATTCCATGGTGATCAGACAAGATACAAGGTATTATTTCAATCTTCTTGTATCTGTTGAGGCTTGCTTTGTGACCAACTATATGGTCTATTTTGGAGAAGGTTCCATGAGGTGCTGAGAAGAAGGTAAATTCTTTTGTGTTTGGGTGTAAAGTTCTGTAAATGTCTGTTAGGTCCATTTGATTCATGATCTCTGTCAGAGACATTGTTTCTTTGTTTAATTTCTGTTTTGTTGACCTGTCCTTTGTTGAGAGTGGGGTGTTGAAGTCTCCCACTATTAATGTGTGGGGATCTATACGTGGTTTAAATTTTATCAATGTTTCTTTAACAAATGTGGGTGCTCTTGTATTTGGGGCATAGATGTTCAGGATTGTGATGTCTTCCTGGTGGAATTTTCCTTTGATGAGTATGAAGTGTCCTTCCCCATCTCTTTTTATTAATTTTGGTTGAAAGTCTATTTTATCAGATATTAGAATGGCTACTCCTGCTTGTTTCTTGGGTCCGTTTGCTTGGAAAGTTGTCTTCCAACCCTTTACCCTCAGGTAATGTCTATCTTTGTGAGTTAGGTGTGTTTCTTGTATGCAACAGATCGTTAGGTCTTGTTTACGTATCCATTCTGTTAATCTGTGTCTTTTTATTGGAGAGTTGAGTCCATTGATGTTGAGAGAGATTAATGACCAGTGCTTGTTAGATCCCTTAATTTTGATGTTGACTGTGGTCATCAGGTTGTGTGCTTGGTTGCTTTTTGTTTTACTGTAGTAAGGTTAATTATTTCCTGTGTTTTCTTGAAAGAAACTAATTTTTTGGGGTTGTATTTTCCCTTCCAGTGTCTTCTGTAATGCTGGATTTGTTTGTAGGTATTGTTGAAATTTGTTTTTTTTTTTTTTTCATTGAATATCTTGTTTTCTCCATCTATGAGGACTGAGAGTTTTGCAGGGTATAGTAGCCTGGGCTGACATCTGTGTTCTCTTAGGGTCTGCATGATATCCATCCAGGACCTTCTGGCTTTCATAGTCTCTGTTGAAAAGTCAGGTGTGATTCTAATGGGTTTGCCATTATATGTTACTTGGCCTTTTTCCCTTGCAGCTTTTAGTATTTTTTCTTTGTTCTGTATACTTACTGTTTTGATTATTATGTGGCGGGAGGATTTTCTTTTCTGGTCAAATTTGTTGGGTGTTCTGTAGGCCTCATGTATTCTTATTTGCCTCTCCTTTAACTTGGGGAAATTTTCTTCAATGATTTTGTTGAAAATATTTTCTGGGCCTTGGAGAAGGGAGTCTTCTTTTTCCTCTATACCTATTATTCTATTATTCTTAGATTTTGTCTTTTCATATTGTCTTGGATTTCTTGGACGGTCTGTGTCAGAAATTTTTTGGATTTAACATTTTCTTTGACAGATACATCGATTTCTTCCATTGTATCTTCTACACCTGAGATTCTTTCTTCCATCTCTTCTAGTCTGTTGGTTATGCTTACCTCTGTTGTTCCTGTTTTCTCCCCTAGATTCTTCCTCTCCATTATTTCCTCCATTTGTGTTTTCTTTAATTTTTCCAATTCTATCTTCAGGTCTTGAGTTGTTTTGTTTACTTCCTTCACCTGTCTGATTGTATTTTCCTGTTTTTCTTTTCGTTCCTTCAACTCTGTTTCTTTTATTTCATTCAGTGCTTTAAGCATTTCCTTTCTAAAGGCCACAAACTGTTTGGCTGTAGCTTCCTCTATTTCTTTACAGATGGCAATATTCTGTTTGAGTTTATCTTCCTCTATGTCTTTACGTATCTTATTTGTTTCCTCTGTTATCATCTTCATGAGCATAGTTGTTAGGTCATCTTCTTGGATTTCAGTTATGCTGGGGTGTCCAGGGCTACTTGCCCCTGGGTAACTGGGTTCTGGAGATGCCATATTGCTCTGTCTTTTGTTGATTGAGCTTTTACGCTGGCCTCTACCCATTGTGCTATCTTAGGTGTTTGGGGTTGTTTTCTGGTGGTTCCTGGGGATCCTGTGGTGGAGAGAATCCTCTTTGCAGAAAGCTGGTTTTTCCTGAAGGATGTCTTCTCAGCTTTTTGGGTATAGTCCCTGGATGGCTGGTGTTTTATCAGGAGTTGCTACTGCTCACCTCAGGGATAGAGACCTGAGTGGTAACTGTGGTCTTTGTTAGTCGAGAGGGTTCTCCTCTCACCCAGGGAAGTCCTGAGGACAGCTGCCCTGTTTCTGGGTTTCTTGCTGTAAATTTAATGATCAGCTGCTGTGACCCAGTTGGACATCTGGCGCACAGCAACTGTTTGTGCCTGTGTCTGGAGCCCAGCTGAGTGATGGTGGCTCGGCCCCCCGCCGGTCTTTGCTAGATTTTTTCCAGGGAAGGATTGGGTGATTTAAGTCAGTACAGTTTTCTTCCTTCCCTGTGGATTCTCTGGAGACAGGGACTCTCAGTCTCTTTTTTTGCCCTGGTGAGCACTGCTCAGTCTCTGCCAGCTGGCTGGCCGCAGAAACTGCTTGTGTCTGGAACACAGCTGAGTGATGGCGGCTCATTCTCCGCCAGCTGTCTGGTGCGCAGAAACTGCCTGGGTCTGCCTTTCCGGCCTTTGGGAGCCTGGGTGTCTCCCTAAACTGGGTAATTTTCCCGAGACCTTTTTGGGGTGAGGGTGTCAGCTGAGAGATCAGATCAGCCGTTTCCCTCCCTGTGTGTTTGCACCAGACAGTGAAACTCATTCACTGGTGCCCTGGTGCCCACAGTTCTATCTCAGGCGGTGAATCAGGCGCGCAGGCAGGCAGGGCTCTGGTTCAGAGCCTGGATCCTTGGCTCTGGCTCCAGGCTGGCTCCTGGGGTGCCCGTGGAACCCGAGTCTTTTCTAGGGGATGTCTGGGTGACCTAAGGTCGGTCCCAATCGTTTCCTGTACCGTGGGGTTATCTCTCGACTGAAAGTTCCAGTCTCTGATAGTGTGGTGTATATACACTCACTTTTAAGCATATACTATCCCTATTATATAGGATAGTCATCCACAGACCTAAAGAAGCTAAACACTAAGGAGGACCCTTAGGGAGTATGATTAAATTTCATTCAGAATGTCAAACAGGATAGACACCAGAAGCGGTGCAAGAGAGGGAACGGGATGGGAACCAACTATAGAAAATCCTTTGAAAGGATTCACCAAACAGGGGATCAAAGCAGATGCTGAGACTCAGGGCCAAACTTTGGGCAGAGTGCCGGGAGTCTTATGGAGAAAGAGAGGATTGGGATTAGAGGACATGGAGGAGACAGGAGCTCCATAAGGAGACCAGCAAAACTAAATGATCTGAGCCCAGGACATCCTGCAGAGACTGATGCACCAATGGAGGATCAGGCATGGAGAGAACCTAGACCCCCTGCTCAGATGCGGCCAATTGGCAGTTCAGTCTCCATGTGGATCGCTGAATTCTGGGAGCAGGGGCTGCCTCTATCATGAACTCAGTTGACTGCTCTTTGATCACTTGCCAGTGTGGATGCAGCCTTGCCAGGCCACAAAGGAAGAGGATCCAGGCAGTCTTGATGAGACTTAACAAGCTATGGGCAGATGGCAATAATGGAGAACTCCCCCTTTCAGTGGACTAGAGGAAGGGGGATAGAGGGGAGAAGGAGAGAAGGTCGGGCAGAGGGAGAGTTGATGGAGGGGACTTCAATTGGGCTATAAAATAAATAAATTGTGAAGAGAAATTAAAATTAAAAAATATACTGTCTAAAAAAAAAGATTCATTGATCACTCAGACTTCTTGTTATGTAAAATGGCAATACTCTGTCTACTGCACTGATTGAAAATCACATTTTTATTAATGGAGCAAGAAGGTTTTAACTATGGTTCCTGTGCAAAAAGTAATAATAAAATAAAAATAAAAATAAAAGTAAAAATAAAAATAAAAAACAGTTCTAATTGTGGTCCTCATTCCACCCTTTCTTTCACTGTTTGACTGTGTAGTCTTTCTCACTAAAGCCTTATCAAATGCCTACCTGTTTCCTTCTATCCTTCCCCAGCACATTCATTTTATGAGATGCTGGGCCACTGAAAAGCTGGCACCCTCTCAGAGAGGTTCTGACTCATTTTTCTTCATAACGCAGAAAGTTGAATAGGTGACCTTTCTGCGTGAGCCAGGCAGAGCTCATACATAATCACATGGAAAATAGGTTGCTTTCCAGCAGAATGGTCAGCCACACCTAAATGTAGCACCAAGAAATGAGCTGTATCTTCTCACAGGTCAGATGGTTTCTCCCCATTGCCCAGTTCACAAATGTAACCTTCCATCCATCTGCTCTTTTTCTAGTTATGGGTTGAGCTGGCCTAACTGCCTTAGCTAAATTAGAAGGGATGTATTGAAGTAAAGGGAGAAGAGAGTGAAGAAAGTAGATGAAGAAAAATGTGCGTAAATGTGTCTCTAAGAAAAAGAATCCCATACTTTTGAAATCCTCTAAAGAGTGGTAGCAAGTAGTTAAGTTTACGATACTGCCATTTACTCTTCTCCAAGCTGACCAAGGTGGCAATTTGAAGATAGTTTGACATAAATGTTTACCTGAGTTAGTATGAGTTTTTACAAATGTAGATAATATTACAGGCAGTGGAAGTCCCCCCAAATATGTTCATTAAATTCATCAATCATTGAAAACTTTCCCAAGTGAAATCCAGTCAAGTCTAATTCCCAGAATGTGTACTTCTTTTCCCAAAATGAGATATGGTTGGGTGTTGGTACTGCCAGGTAAGGAAGGCAGCACTTGCAACTGAGCTCACGAGACCAAACTAGGTGAAAGCAGCCACAGCTTGCAGGAAGCCCTGGCCACCTTATTTCTATCTCAGGATTTGCTCATTTTTCAAAGTTTAAATGTCCATAAGCAGTTTTGCAAAATAATCTAAGTAAAGGGTAGGCATGGTGGCTCATGGCCTATTATCCTAGCACTGGGGAGACTGAGGCAGGAGGCTAAAGACTTTGACACCAGTCGGAGCTATGTGTCAAGACCCTGTCTCAAAAACTAAAATGCCTACGTGTAGGAGGAAATGAATCTGCTGAAAGCTCACAGAGGTTGCTGCTCCCGGATACTGGTCCAGCCAGGCCATTCTGAGTGGACAAGTGTTTCATTTGAAGACTGTTGATTGCAAGCCTGTCTGATGGACCGGTTTACTCTATGTTTCTAGACGGCTAAAGTGAAGTCCTCGCGAACCTGAGCTTGTTTCCTCTCTGCCGTGGCCAGCAGGCCTAACACCTCCCAGAAAGTTTCTGGAGCCTACTAATGCTGCACCCAGGGGACAGGCAGAAAATGCCAATCCAAGTTCAAGAGGTCTGGCGTGAGGAAGTAAACAATCAACAGTGTAGTAAGAGTGTCCTGGCTGCAGAGAATAGCTCCTTTAGCAAGCTCCCCCACAGCCTCAGAACAAAGCTTTCTCTCCCCTACCTCTTACTCAACTCTACAAGGTTTAAGTTGTGACCAATATATGACCTCTAATTATTGCCACTACCCTTTCCCCGCCACATCATTCTAGAACCAAAGGGCAAAGTGGGAATAAAAGCCATTTTTCATTCTATTTTTAACACAGTGTATATTAGCAATAAATTAATGTTCTCCTTTCAGTACCTTTTAAGCACTAGAAGGGGGCAATTCTTTTTGCTATATTGTCTTCCAAAGAGCAGCTGATGGATTATACTGTCACAGAAGGAAACACAGTGAAACAGTCCTCGAAATTGGCATTCTCATAGCCTATGCTGCGTATCTTCCAGAAGCTACTTTACAATGGGAAAACCACAAGTCCCCAGTTGTGGTATCTGGTATGATTCCAGGAAGATGTGGGGGTGGGGTACACTTGCTGTTACCCCAAAAAATTTGCTGTTGCAGCTAAAGGGAAGGGGTGAGATTAATGCAAGTGTTAGCAATCTCCCCACCCTTTTTTAAAAGATTTTTGTTGTTGTTGTTGTTTGGAAGAATAGAAAAATCCTTGTTAAATCTTCATTTGCCACATCTTTGGCCAGAAACAGCATTCCATGCCCCTATTGAATAGCAATAGTTTCTTCAGTCTGATATCCACTAACCATACAGATAATCAAAATTAAAACTCATCTATTTTTATTCACAGGTACAAGTACCTGACCACTATCTATAAGACCATTTATTAGCTTATTAGCACCTACTTAGGCTGTTGGAGAAGAAGAAATTGTTCTCCCAAACACTTTTATTTTGAGCTCCTGAAGGAATGGGAAGTTGGTGACATTTGAAAATTCAATGTATTGAATATTTCCTGACCTGGCAAAATACTTTCACTTTAGTAACTCGTTTTCTGGACAGATATTGAAGCCCTGAAATACTTATCTTGGTCACATGGACTTGAATGTTCAAGGAATGCTGAACACAGCAGATACTGACATCTCATTGGCATTTAAAGAGATAGAGGGGTTTGGCAATGGTGGTACATGTCTTTAATCCCTGCGCTGAAGAGGCCAAGGCAGGCAGACCTCTGAGTTCATGGCCAGCCTGGTCTACAGAGAGAGTTCTAGGACAGCCAGGGCTGTGCAGAGAAACCCTGTCTTATCACCCCATACAAACAGATAGATAGATAGATAGATAGATAGATAGATAGATAGATAGATACATACATACATACATACATACATACATACATACATACATACATAGGTACATGCATACATACACACATAGATACATTAGATACATAATACATGGATAGATAGATACATAGATAGATACATAGATCTATAGATCCATAGATAGATACAGAGATCCATAGATAAATAAAGAAATACATAGAGAAATACAGAGATACATAGATAGAGGCAGATTCTGACAATTACAAAACCAAGTAACTCACCATTTCTTGGTGTTCGCATTAATAAAATGAGAGCTATTGATAGTAACTGTCTACTAGTACAGTTATGAAGATGAATGTAATTAACACTTATAAATAGTATGAAACAGGGTTACCATGTAAGTGGCATAGGAGGTTCTGAGAGTAACAAATTAAAAGACAGAATTTGATCAGTATTCCACACCTTGTTTTTTTTACCACCTGCTTGACTCTATCTCAGAGAATTCACCATGATAAACTCTTCTGTCCTTTTCCCCCAAGGACTTGGTGTACCTTTCTCAGACCACTCTTCAGGAAGTAGAACCCTACATGAATAAAGATATAATATTTGTTTCAACAGCTCCTGTGCTTAAGATATTTCAGGGGGAAAATCCCACAAATATTCCTTATGAGGTGGACCAGTGAGGGTTTGTACAGAAGTGAACTATATTCCTCAGTGAAATCCCAAACAGTTGGCCTTTGAAAATGCCTGTCTTTCTCTGGTAGACCATGGGCTAATAATGGCTTTCACATTCCCAGGTAAGAGACAGGCACTGCTGATGGAGTCTTAATTCTATCTGAGCTGATCTGAAGAAGACTGTGAGGGACAGGGAATCAAATCACACAAAATTTCTGAAAGGCAAACAAGATCACAGTGAAAGACTGAGTTCCCAAGGGTACTAAGATGGAACTAAAATTTGTTTAGCCTAGAGGGAATTTCCCCTCTCTTTTTCCTTTGTTGTTAAAAAAAAGTAAGAAGGAAGTCACTGGAAGAAAATCTTCTAGAAGTCAAACAATATGCCATTTGTATTTCCAAATCATTGATCATAATTCCCACTCTGTTCCTCTCCTTTCCCCAGGGAAATTTTGACGAGAGATGAAAGCATATAACAGAAAGATTGCCAGGGCTATTTAAATCAAGTGGATTCTCACCAAGACAGCTTCCTTATCACCCCTCATAGCAGTGGGGCGTTCTCCAGCTCTAATGGCCAAATGCACTTTTCTTCAAGATGTGCAGAGTAAGGGGATTCTATAGGTAGGACTTTCCATGGGGGTGTTTCAGCAAACCAAGACAGTAAGGGCAAACCAGAATGAAGACTAAAAAAATAGCATCAAGGGAACCCAAATGTTTCTGGTTTGTGAGCCATAGGATTGGGTAGAAAAGTCCCATAGCAGATATAAATTAGGGAGGCCCCAAAGCCATTTCTTATCCCTGCTGCTGATCAGTTATCCATGCCACATAAAATTCATTAAATCACAATTGACACCATTAAAATAACATTCTAGGTTTGGTTAAACCTTCAGGTGCCAGGGAAGCCAGGGAATTCAGAGTTAAGATTCCCAAACTCAGAAGCTGTCCCTACTACAGTCTCAGCAAGTTCAGCAAAGGTTCAGTTTAAGAATGATAATGTACTTCTGATGAGAACTGATAGACTAAGATCAGAAAGAAGGAGAGGAGGACCTCCCCTATCAGTGGACTTGGGGAGGGGCATGCATGCAGAAAGGGGGGGAGGGGGGACCGGGAGGGGAGGAGGGAGGGGCTTATGGGGGGATACAAAATGAATAAAGTGTAATTAATAAAAGTTAAATAAAAAATTTAAAAAAATGAAAAAAAAAAGAATGATAATGTAGATCTGGGCTGTTCTGCAGTCTCTTCTGAATAGCTCACAGAGACACCTGGGTACATCCTCCCTTGGACTGGAAAAATAAAGTTCTTCGAGAGGACCAAAGTTCAGTTCCCAGCACTCACATTTGGCAGGTTTTGCTCTCTTCTGGCCTCCAAGGGCGTGAGCGCACACATACATACACACACACACACACACACACACACACACACACACACACACACACATATATAAGAGACAGACAGACAGACAGAGACAGAGAGACAGAACAAAGAGACAGAGAGAAATTTAATATTTAACAAATGGAGTGTCTCACCATATACCATGGCACACATCTCATCACTAAAGAAGCAGAAGAAGGGCAATCAGGAATGCAATGCCAGACTGCTATATAACAAGTTTGAGACCAGCCTAAGCTACATGAGGCCCTATCAAAAAAAAAAAAAAAAAAAAAAAAAAAAAAAAAAAAAAAAAAAAAGGAGTGGAGTGGAGTGGAGTATCTCCATTGACTAGGGTGGGTGGATTCTTCCTTCAGGATATAATGACTGAAGCATGTTCTTCAAAACCTGAGGTCGGCCCTTTAGTTCATTCTGACTGTCCTGTTTATAAGAAAAGGGGAAATTTGGGCAGAAAGAAAAGATAATCATGCAAGAACAGAGATAGTGGTTGGAATTAGATCACCTAAGTCACAGAATTGGCCTAGCAGGAACTGCAAGGAACAAGGGCGGATTCTTCACTAAAACCTTTTGAGGAACCAGAGGCAATACCTTGATTTCTGACCTACAGAATTTAGAAGAAATCACTAGTGTTTCAAGCTGCCCAGTTGAGTGTTTTGTTAGAGTGGACTCCTCAGACTAATGCAATTGGCTTCAACCCTTTCCCCCCGCTTCCTTTCCCCTTGCCTCCATTTAGACTGAGCTGGAAGATCAGAGACACAGTGTTGTGTGAGAATCAAGCATGACCCACAAAACTAAGTAGTACAAGAAGATATTTTCCCTAAATCTTAATAGAGCCAAACCAAGACTAGTTCATTTTCCTGGTAAAAGTCTACAGCCGCCTCACTGTTCCCAAACAATCTATAGCAAGACTTCTACTTGGCCCGTCTCTCCCTCTATCCCCACAGCCTCAGCATCAACCAGGCTAGAATTGCTCAACACAGGGGCTTGATTCCCACAGGGCTTAGTAGCCCTGCCCAACATTTAGGACCCAGAGGCCAAAGGGAAGCAGAAGGCGGGAAGATAGGACCCAGACTGGTGTTTTCTCTCACACTAGCTACACACCAGAATGCTATAGAAGAGCTATTAAAACAAGAACTGCCGTACTTGGGAATTAAACACTACAAATATTTTAAACAATCCAACTGGACCTCAGGATGGTGTAGCAAAGGCTACCAAATGTAAAGTTGTGAGACTTGGCTCAAATGAAAGGCTGTCTCTGAATAACAATTATTTGAATTTGAGATGTCTCATACTGTCCATATGGCAGGTCTTTATGGGAAAGCAACTGTCTCATAGTTGATTGGGACATCTGAAGTATGTGTTTTCTGGCATGCAGGGTTTCTTTTTCCATTCAAATCAGTGACTTGGTTGAAAAGGAGAGTTTGAAAACATTTCCCTTATGTTTCCTGCGTTTCTACAACTGGAAATGTAACATCTGCCCATAGGAGTTACAAACTAAAACCCATTTCCCAAACACATTGCCATCCTTGTACGCCAATGTCAATTTGTTATTATAGAGTTCTGCGTGCATTCATTTGAAAATTAAAAATGATATTTGGATGCATTAAAATAATAATAATAATTAATAATAATAATAATAATAATAGGAAGAAGAAGAAAGCATGCAAGCAATGTCATGACCTGAAGGAGGAATTGCTTTGTCAAGTATCCCAGCCTCATATAATACAAATAATCTTAAAATATTTTATATTTTTATTTATTTATATATTTATATTTATAGATTTATATTTTATAGCCAATCTCTGATTGAGAGGGGCCAACTCTGTGTAAGTCCCTGGGGTGCCACCAAAGACATGGTGACAGTCTTTCCTCTTTGGAGAGCCTTCAAAATACACTAGGTCACAAAGGTGTGATTCGAAAAGGAGCTTGTTTCCTCTCTTTTCCACTTTCTCCTCTAAGGTCTTACCACATGCTTGTCAGAGGAAAAGGCAGGAGACAGGAGGTGCTGGCAGAATTTCACTTTTGTCGCCATAGTTGCTCTACGGGGAGAATGGGAAGTAGGTGAGGCATCAGGAAGTCACTATGAACACACTGTAAAAGCCATGTCATATCCTTGCACAGAAATATCACTGTCGAAAGATCACATTCTCACACTAAAGAGATGGCTCAGTGGGTAAAGATGACTGCTGCGAACTCTAAGGACCAGAGTTCTAGCCCGAGGATCAACAGGGTGAAAGAAGAAAACTTGCTTTTGCAAGTTGTTCAGGGACCTCTACATGACCTCTACGTGTGTGTGTGTGTGTGTGTGTGTGTGTGTGTATGCAAGAATTCATCCATGAATGAATGGATGAATGAATGAATGAAATTTTTAGAAATTCCTCTTCAAAATTGACTTCTCCATGGTTTCATATTCCTTGCACTTTTCTTACTTATTTCTTCATATCTTTTTTGTCTTTTACCACTGTTTTTTCCTCACACTGGCTAGAAAAATCTATAGAACTTTCTTTTTCACTGATGCCTGATTTGTTTTCTCTTAATCAGCTCCAAACTTTTCCCTTTCACAACTTCCTTTTTAAAAATATGTTTGGCCAAGTTTAAGTGTTTATGAGACACCCAAAGAGACATAAAGTATCTCTCTTTTAAGGCACTTAATCCAGTTGAAAAGCTAACTCTAAATTTTACTTAAAAACTGTATGAGCAAGTAAAAAAAAATTATTCAATTAATGATCCAATTGGAGGGTATATAGAACAAAATCTTCTGGTAATGAGGGCTGGTTGGTTTCAGAAAAAATATTTAACAGTAGCAGAGGGCTTGTGTGTTCTTTATTTGATCTATTGCCCAATTAGCAGGATTTCACTATAGTAGAACTGTTCACCCTTAGCCTTTGTGCTTTAAAATATTTTTTTTGTCTCCTGTGTATTGGAGGGTGTTTTGCAGAATCCTGGCTTCTACCTGCCAGATGCCAATAACATTACTTTCTTATCACCCCCAAAATTATTCACAGACATTGCAAAATGACCACTGGGGAATAAAACTTCCCCAAGTTGAGAACCACTGAGAAAGAGGAAGAAAAAAACCCTCAAACTCAAATAGTGACTGAACAAGGGCTTAATTCACTTAACTGAGGATCCTGACTAGATCTACAATGGACTCAATCAAAAGCTTGACTTATCTGAGGCCTGTTAACCAGCTGCATGGACATGCTTTAGACCTCTTCTGTTAAACGTACATCAGAAATTAAGCTTGACTTAAACTCTTGATGCAGTTTCTAAAGGTTTTAGTTATGGAACTAAGCATATAGATAAAGAACGTTTTGCTGAATCCAGAATAAAGAACCATACTCTCTTTACATTTGCCCTAACTCTATACAATGGTGCTGAAATTCCTGCTGTGTTGTGTCATGTTGGATGCATGATGAAGATAAAGATGACATCTAATATTAATATACTAAGTATAATGCTCTGAAAAGAGAAAAATTGAATCAGGATTGGCAAAACCTGAGAGCTTGTCTGGAATGTCTTGCTAAATGACTTTGGGCATGTCACTTCTCTGAATTTGTGATTTTTTTTTCATTATAAACCCTAAGGCCTCTTTTAGCTTCAATGTGTTATGAATTTGTAATTGTAACAAATAATCTATAGGCCAAACATCTTGATGTTGATAAAGAAGTTGATTATTTATAATGTTTCCCCTAACTTTCCTTTTAGGGTCAAGAGGAAGTGGGAAGGGAATCTAACCTCTACTATTCACTTTGACTGGCACGTTGACCCATGCTAAACTCATTTATGCTTGAAACTCATAGCTCAGTGTGGATGTGTGTTATTACAAAACATAATACTATATGAACTCAGAAATGTAAGTTCATGTGTTTTTTTTTTTAATTAATAATGAAAGTGAGGGGTTCAGAATAAAACTCAGTGGTTAAAGTGCCTGCCTAGCATGCAAAAAGTTCTGGGTTCTATCCTCAGCACTGTTATAAAAAGGGGGGGAGGTGAGGTTGGATGGGTAGGTCTGGCGATATAGCTTAGAGTGTAGGATATAGACTTCGCATGCATGGAAGTCTTAGGTCCCACCCCTAGTGCTGCAAAAAATTAGATTGCGGTAGTACAAGCCTGTATTCCTAGCACTCTGGAGGTAAAGGGAAGAGTATCAGAAGTTCAAAACCGTGAGAAACAATGGGATGTATGAGACCCCATTGAAAGAAACAAAGAGAAAAAGGAAGGAAGGAAGGAAGGAAGGAAGGAAGGAAGGAAGGAAGGAAGGAAGGAAGGAAGGAAGGAAGGAAGGAAGGAAATAATTAGCAGAGGAAGATCACACAGAACATTTCTATTACCACCTTGAGGTGAATTTGTGTCTTTCTTAAATGCTACACACAAGAGTACAGGGAAAGGTGCATTCACTGGTTGATTTTGTCCTTTACCAAGAGCTCTCAACTTCCTCAAAACAATTTGTACCACAGCACACACATCGCTGCTGAAAGGACAATGGTACCCTCTCTGGCTAGTGAAAACAACTCAAAGGGCTGTAGCATTGCTTGCTGGCAGGGGTGTAAGTGTTTATTTCACAGGGTTTCTCTTTCCAGAAATAACTCCTACTCATATTAACAGCGTGACATGATTTAAGTTTAGGTCTTTGCTTCCAGCTGACTACTTTAAGCACTCCAGTGACTATTTCATTGAACCAGTCGTCTCTTGCTGGACATTCCAAGCTTTTGCTATTGAAAGCAAATTACAATATCTCCTCTTGCTTGTGTATTTCTTCATGTGTACAAGACAATATTTTAAAGAAAAGGTAGAGATGGATAGATTCAGCTTATTTTTTTTTTCTGCAGAATTAAGTGTCAAAAACCATTGTAAGTACTGAATTGGCAGGTGCATGCATTGTAGTCAGGATAGAGTTCCAGCCCATTTGGCACTTGACACAATTTCTAGAAACTTCATTAAGACACATGAAGTCCTAGAGACTCCAGAGAGAATACTTAATTTCCTTTGGGCTCCCGGTAGGCAAGTAATAAACTAACTTTCCTCAGATTGTATTGTACCTTAATGTGCATTTTCAGAAGAGCACTCAGGTACCTGAAAAGGATGGTTGGAAAAGTAACCAGTAAACATTGACCCATGCTATGTAGAATAAATCTGCCACTATAGTCCCTACCTTTTCTAAGGACTCAATTGACATATTTATAAGGCACATGTGGGCAATTCCATGACCACGAATCTTGAGAATCATTCAGATTTAAGTAATGGGGATATATCCCATTTTCTAGACTCCATGGCTGCCTCTGACACCCCTGAAGTTTGCTATTGAAAGCAACATGCAATGCCTCCTCCTGCATGTTCATTTCTGCGTGTGCACCAGACAATGGCTTTAGGTACAGCCAGAGGTGGCTAGATTCAGCTAATTTTCCTGCAAAAATAAATGCCAAAATCATGCCAGGCACATAATGTCAGACTCTATCTCCTAAGGGTTACAAGTAAGATGGAAGGTACCTACTGCAAATTTTGAATTATTATGAGGGTCCCCAAATCATCCTTTTCTGGCTGTAAGGGAGCAGCTAGTAAAGCAAGTTCTTAGCATTTGAACACTAACAGAGTCTATTTATAAAAATATGAACATAAATTTGAAAAACTATGAGTGATAGTGGCATAATTACTTAATTGTTCTATTTAAATGACGCTTAAGAACCCTAATTACCTCCCCCTGAGGGGGAAGCAGCATTACCAGGCCACAGAAGAAGACAATGCAGCCACTCCTGATGAGACCTAATAGACTAGGATCAGAAGGAAGAAAAAGAAGCCCTCCCTATCAGTGGACTTGGGGAGGGGCATGCATGCAGAGGGTGGAGGAAGGGAGGGGTTGGGACTGGAGGAGGGAGGAAACCATAGGGGGGGATACAAAGTGAATAAAGTGTAATTAATAAAGAAAAAAGAACCCTAATTCTGTTTCTACATATTCTGTTCCTCGACCACCGAAGCCTTGGTGGGCGTACATGACATACTATCTTGCTTTTGTCTACAAGAAAGCTGGGAGAGTGTTTAGAGTAGCTTGCTCAGCGTCTCCCTCACAAGAAGAATGGAACACAAAGCAGATGTGTGACCTTCTGTGGGGATGAATGGTGAGTGTATCAGTTGCCCGTTATTCCAATGTACATAACAAAGGACTTCCTAATCCAATGGTGTAATATACTCACTCAACTGCTTGATTTTTAGCAGGGTTCAGATTGGCTTGACCTCAAACTGTGGATTGAGTCCAGGGCGTCACTATGTCAGGTATCTCCTGGACCACTGGACTGGCCAGAGTTTATACTCTTTGTGTACAATGTGAGATGTGCACAGAATCAAGCTTTATCGTGTATGCATATTTTAAGACTTTGTTTGCAATGGGTGCTCTCAAGTCATTGGCCACATTAAATTACATGACCAAGACCAAAGGTGAATTTTCTAATTACAGTAGAAGGAGTTATAACTATGCATGGCAATGGGCATGAATCCATAGAAGGATAGAGAATAGGAGTTCTGAGGAAATCTATCCCAGTTAGTGACTGAGTGCCCAGAACCCACTGTCCTTGATTCCTAGTTCGATTTTATAGTAGTATTTACAAACTATTTTCAGTCTCCACCTTATAATATAATGAAATATTTGAAAAGCTCCTTAAAGCCTGGAGATAAAAATGATATTGGTACTGAAGAGGACTGAAAATTGTACTTGACACTACTCCTTTCTGTGGAGCATATCCTCCAGGCTCCTTGAAGATTAAGCCGATAGAGTTGCTGAGAAACTCCTTTTTTGTTTTCTTGTACGCAGCAACCAAAGCAAGTGGTCACCTTTGCGCTCATTTTTGGTGGCAGCTGAGTTCTGTGCACAGTATGCTGACATATTTAATCTGGGATATGATTTATGCAGAAAAGATATGACCCAGCAGTAGATAGAGCTTACTATGTATCACATAACCTCCATTGCCTTAGTTGTATGACTTAGGACAGGTTACTTTTTCTCTGAGATTCTGGTTTCTTCCATAAATCGTCCTCCTGCTCTTTTGGTGGTTGCTGTGCTGTCTTGGACTCCCTTTGTAGACCACACTGGCCTCGAACACACAAATTCTCACCTCCCCAAGTGCTGGGATTACAGGCATGCATCACTGCAACTGGCTCTTCCTGCTCTTTTTACATTAGTGTATGCTCAGTGACTTTGAAAGTCATTCTAAGGAAAAATAAAGAAGCCTGCATTCTTGAACCCTGCTTAGAATACCCAATTCTTACTAACCATGTGCAATTATTTTATTATATGTCGGCCATCATGCCCTCCTTGTTTTGCTTGTTACAGCATCTGGAATTACCATAGTGAATGCAACTTATTTTTTCCTTTCATTCTGATGAGGAATCCGTGGCTTACAGAAGCTAAGCAGCTTACGAACATCACAAATCTATTAGTTGGTAGTGCTCAGTGATACAAATGGCTCCAGAACAGCTGATCTTTAAACACATACTTCTCTGCGTCTTGGTGACGGTAGTGTCAATCTCACAAAGGTGGTTGTATGGAATGAGAATAATGATATTATGTCTCTGGTGTCTGTCAATAGATGTGCACAGTAAATACAAACATTGGATTCAATGTGATGTTTCCTGATCACATGTAAGACAATGTTCACTTGATGTCTGGAATAGGAAATGAACGAATAGCCTCAGAAAAAATTGCAGTTATTATCTTCTGTTGAGAGTACGTGTCATAAAACTGGCAGCAGTAACTCGCCAGCCAGAGTTTTCATTCTCATACATGCTCTCAAACTAGCTTCTCAGACAGCCCACCTTGATGTGTGTCAGCTAAGTCTGACAGTTCCTAACCACGAGTGCAGATTTTGAGGCTCAAGGGACATCCACGTGGCTAGTGACAGAGCCTGGATTAGAAGCACTATCACACAGTTCTCACCTTCAGGTAAGCAAACCACGAAGACAACTTTGTCATGGCTTAGACTCAAACAGCAAATGTGAGCCATATGTGTAATCGTACATTTTCTGGTAGCCTCATCTTTACAAGGTGAGTTGCAAGTGAAATTAATTCCAGCAATATACTTAACCACAAACACTTTTATTTCAATAGATCATATAAAATATCAGCAAGATATATTACTTCCTCTGGAAGAGCACTGAGAGCTGGCTGAACCATCTCTCCATTCCCTATAAAGGCACCTTATATAAATGTTTCTGAGATACTTCCAGCAGGCTCCTGCTTTGTTAGCTTGTGCAGAAATCATTGAAGTCTTACTTCTTGACTCTGGGTCATTGTGATCATCCATTTGGGCACATACGTTCAGAGATCGCTAAGTCATATAATGGTCTCAGCATGGTTCACTATTGCATTGTGATTAGTTTTAAGCATTTTAATGTCTGAAGTCACATCATGAGATAGGTATATTCTGTTTTTACATGAGACAATTTATACTGGCAATATACATGAGACAATTTATGCTGGCAAATTATCATGTGTTGTTTGAGCTCACTGAGAAGCTGGCTCTAGAAGCAGAATCCCCTTCCCATTTCAGACCCAAGCAGTTCAATTCAAAGGGTTTACCAAGACCCCTTTGTTAGGAGATGGGTTGATCCCTCAACTCAGTGACAGATGCAGAAAAAAAACAAAAGAAACAACAACAACAACAACAAAACCATCAAAACAGCCCAATTAAAAGAATTGTGTTCTTGAGGACAGCTAGACAGTACCTCATACCCAAAGTGCCTGTAGTAGAAAAGAGAAGCTGAAATTCAGTCATGAGAAGCTCATCCAAGGAGAGAAAGCTCAGTTGAAAACTCCAGCTGACTGTTTCAATGTTTCTAGTCAGTTTCTACTGGGTGTTGAAAATGTCTTTAAAAACCTTTATTGGTAGGGGAAAGGAGCTCTAAAAAGAGACCAACAGAACTATAAAAACTGAGCCCTGGGGGACTCTGAAGAGAATGATACCCCAAGAAAGGACAATGCATGGAGAGGACCTAAAACCCTAGCTCAGATGTAGCCCATAGACTCAGTATCCAAGTGGGTTCCCTAGTAAGGGGAGCAGGGACTCTCTCTGGCATGAACTCAGCGGTTGGCTCTCTGATCACCTCCTGCTGGGGGATGCATCCTTGCCTGTCTACAGAGGAAGACAATGCAACCAGTCCTGATAAGGCCTGATAGGCTAGGGTCAAATAGAAGGGGAGGAGGACCTCCACTATCAGTGGACTAGGGGAGGGGCTTAGGGGGAGGTAGGGGCATAGGGAGGGAAGGTAGGATTGGGAGGGGACAAGGGAGGGGGACATAGCCAGGATACAAATTGAATAAATTGTAATAAATTATAATAATAAAAAAGGAAAAAAAAAACTATTGTTGTTGTTCCTGTTGTTGTTTTTGTTGTTTGAGACAGGGTTTTGCTGAGTAACAGAGCCCTCAATGTCCTGGACTTGCTTTGTAAATCAGGTTAGCATCAAAGTCACAGAAATCTGCCTACCTCTGCCTCTCTGCCTCTGCCTCTGCTCCCTCTGCCTCTGCTCCCTCTGCCTCTGCTGCCTCTGCCTCACTCTCTGCACTTCTCTGCCTCTCTGCCCCTCTCTCTCTGTCCCTCTCTTTGCCCCCTCTCTCTCTCTGTCCCTTCCTCTCTCT
>NW_026592776.1:2572691-2613438 GCF_907164565.1 Psammomys obesus | reverse complement strand
CTCTGCCCCTCCCCTCTCTCCTCTGCTCCTCCTCTCTCCTCTGCCCCTCCCCTCTCTACTCTGCCCCACCCCTCTCTACTCTGCCCCGCCCCTCTCTACTCTGCCCCCCTCCTCTGCCCCTTTCTCTGCCCCCTCTCTCTCTCTCTGCCCCCCTCTCTCCCGTCCCCCCTGGCCTCCCTGCCCCTGCCCCTGCCCCTGCCCCTGCCCCTGCCTCTGCCTCTGCCTCTGCCTCTGCCTCTCAAGTCCACACCACACCTGGCTTAAAAACTTTTTATTGATCCTTTGTGAGTTTCCCAGCATGCACCCCAGTCCCATTCATCTCCACATTCCCTCATATTCGTCCTTAGCTCTTGCAGCCTCCCAACATAATAAAACACGCACATAAACAGCTAACAAACAAATCAAAGTATAGAAAACATCTCATCGTGGAAGCTGTGGTATGACACAGTGTGTCACACAGTATATTCCTCTGTCTACACATCCTCACTTGCAAATGTTTATTGCAATGAATCATTGGACTGGTTCAAGGTCTCTGGCTTCTTTGAAACCATCAATACTGGATCCTTACCAGGACTTTTTAGTTTTCCTGTTGTTGCCCTGTGCCTTGGAGATCCTGCAACTTTGACTCAGAATTGTATTGGCCCTTTCACATGTCCCAATCATTTACCAAATGATATAGATTTTTGGAAGGATGAGATCAGAGTCCTGGACCTGGGCCTGACGGTAGCTGAGCTGGTCAGTGTGCTGGCTTTCCCTTATCCACAGCATCAGAGCAAGATCTCCAGCACTGTTCTGGCTAGGCCACCCAATGGCAACACTGGCAGGAGACAGGATCTGCTCCCCTGCTCTCGTGCCCTCAGGGCTGGCTCATGCATGCCTTCACCATCAAGATACAGGGCCCTTTCTCCCAAGTACTACAGCCAGTGAGGAGGTAGGACTAGCTCTCCTGCTCTCCTGCCCTCAAGGCCAGCTCTCCTGACTACCACAGATGGTGAGGGCAGAGGGCATCACCCCAGCACCCAGGCCACCTCAAGGCTGGTGAGTGGCAGGGTCAACTTTCCCTAGCTCTTGCCCTCAGCAACAGCTCACCTGCACCCTCCACCAGGGCCAGCTCTACTCTGCTTCCCAGGTGAGGGGCTCTCATGTCCCTCTGGCCAGCATTCCTGACTGCCACAGGTGGTAAGGGGAGAATGGGGCGGTATAGGGGGGATCATCACCCCAGCGCCACCCACACCACCTCACAGCAGACAAATAGTGGCACCAGTTCTCCCTTCCTCTTGCCCACTGGGCTGGCTCAGCTGCCCCAATGAGGGGGGGGGGCAGAAGGAGAGGGAGAGAAAGAGAGAAACAGAGGATATTTGCTTTTTTATTTGGCTTGCTATATACTCAATAAACTCATTTATTCAAAATTGAAATTATATCTATCATAAGTCATTCCCTGGACAAAACAAAACATAATTGGCATATTCAGCAGGAGTAAATCTGTAGAAAATGAAAAGAGGTTTTATGCGATGACAATAATACCAAGGATAAAGGACATCTCAACCAATAGATCTTTTTCCTGGAATCCTCTTTATTGATCAGAGGCTCCAAAAGACCTTTGGTTTCTTGAGTTCATCTGTCAGTTTCTACTAGATACTATAACACAGCTATTGTGGATTATTCTTCATACAAAACACTTAAAGAAATGAAAACATCTGTCTATCAAGTTCATAGCTATTAGATTTCTATAATGAAAACTCTTACTCCTGGATCTTGTTTTGTTTTGTTTTGTTTTGTTTTAAATAATTTCTTTTAGCGTTTTTTTTTTAATTTTTATTTTTTCTTCACAATTTAGTCATTATATATAAAGATTGACGCCCCCTCTGTCAACTCCCCCCAGTCCCACCCTCCCTCCTTCTTCCCCCCATTCCCTTCCCCTAGCTCACTGAAAGGGGGAGTTCTCCACTGTTGCCATCTGTCCATAGCTTGTTAAGTCTCATCAGGACTTCCTGGATTCTCTTCCTCTGTGGCCTGGCAAGGCTGCATCATCAGAGACGAGTGATCAGAGAGCAGTCAACTGAGTTCATGATAGAGGCAGCCCCTGCTCCCCTCACTCAGAGATCCACATGGAGACTGAACTGCCAATCGGCCATGTCTGAGCAGAGGGTCTAGGTCCTCTCCATGCATGGTCCTCCCTTGGTGCATCAGTCTCTGCAGGACCCCCTGGGCTCAGATCTTTTAGTTTTGTTGGTCTACTTGTGGGGCTCCTGTCTCCTCCATGTCCCTCTAATTTCACACCTCTCATCCTCCATAAGACTCCCTACACTCTGCCCAAATTTCAGCTCTGAGTCATAGCATCTGCTTCAATCCCCTGTTGGATGAATGCTTTCAAAGGATCCTCTATAGTTGGTTCCCATCCTGTTTCCCCTCTTCCACCGCTTCTGGTGTCTATCCTGTTTACCATTCTGAATGAGATTTAAGCATCCTCCCTAGGGTCCTCCTTAGTGCTTAGCTTCTTTAGGTCTGTGAATGGCTATTCTGTATTATACGACTAATCTCTGCTTATTAGTGAATATTGGCCATACCTGTATTTCTGTTTCTGAGATACCTCAGTTAGGATGATCTCTTCTAGTCCCATCTATTTGCCTGCAAATTTCATGATTCCCTTGTTTCCATTGTGTAGCTGTACCACGATTTCTGTATCCATTCCTCCATTGAGGGACATCTAGGTTGTTTCCAGATTCTGGCTATTACAAATAAAGCTGCTATGAACATTGTTGTGCAAATGTCCTTATTGAATGGTGGGGCATCTTTTTGGTATATGCCCAGGAGTGGTATAGCTGGATCTTGAGGTAGGGCTATTCCCTATTTTCTGAGAAAGGGCCAGATTGATTTCCAAAGTGGTTGTACAAGTTTGTATTCCCACCAGCAGTAGAGGAGGGTTCCCCTTTCTCCACATCCTCTCCAGCATGTGTTGTTATTTGAGTTTTTGTCCTTAGCCATTCTTATAGGTGTAAGATGAAATCTCAGAGTTCTTTTGATTTGCATTTCCCTGATGACTGAGTTGTTGAGCATTTCTTTAATTGTTTCTCTCCATTTGATATTCCTCTGTTGAGAATTCTCTGCTTAGCTCTGTCCCCTATTTTTAATTGGATTATTTGGGGCTTTTTGGTGTCCAATTTCTTATTATATATTCTATATATTAGTCCTCTGTCAGATATAGGGTTGGTGAAGATCTTTTCCCAGTCTGTAGGCTGTTGTTTTGTTCTGTTGACAGTGTCCTTTGCTATACAGAAGCTTTTCAGATTCATGAGGTCCCATTTTTTAATTGTAGATGTTAGAACCTGAGCTGTTGGTGCTCTGTTCAGGAAGTTGTCTCCTGTGCCAATGAGTTCAAGGTTCTTCCCCACTTTTTCTTCCAACAGTTTTAGTATGTCTGGTTTTATATTAAGGTCTTTGATCCACTTGGACTTTAATTTTGTGCAGGATGATAGATATGGGTCTATTTGTTTGAGATTATAATAATAATTACATCATTTCTCTCTTCCCTCCCTTCTCTCCAAAGCCTCCCCCATACAACCCTCCTTGCTTTCTTTCAAACTTATGGCCTCTGTTTTTTTTATTAACCATTGTTTTATCATATATATATATGTATATATATATATCATATATGTCATATATAAGGAATATATATGTATATATATATGTATATATACACACACACATATACGTATACATATATACCAGCTCAGTCTATATAAGGTCACTTATGTGTATGTTTTCATGACTGACCATTTGGTATTGGATAACCAACTGGGATGGGAGTTCTTCCCTGGGGAAGACTATTTCTATTGCTCTCAGCATTCCTAATTGCCCATAGTTCTTTGTGTATGGCTGAGGACTAATGGGCTTTTCCTAGTCCATGTTAGCATGTCTGTTGTCATCGACCATGTTCATGTCATGTTTAGGCAGCCATATTGGTGAGACATTATAGGTGTCACTTCTGCTATTACTAGGAAACATAGTCTCACAGAAAAAATACTCTGATCTTCTACATCTTACAGTCTTGCTGAGACCTCTTCCACAATGTTGCCTCAGCCTTAGGTGCAGAAGTTGTGTTGTAGATATATCAGATGAGACTTGATTTCACAAGTCTACATTTTAATTGGTTGTGTTCAGTGATGGTTTCTATCTATTACCAAATCAAGCTTCCTTAATGAGGGGAAAGGAAACATTTCTGTAGATATAAGGACAAATACTTAAAATATAGTTAGGGATTACGCTCGTTTTGTAAAGTGGCAAGATTTTTGTCTAAGATCTATGACTTCATTATCCCTGAGTAGTTGGTTAGGTTTTCAGGAGCAGACATGATTTCCCTCTTGTTAAGCAAGTCATAGGTCTAATTAAAGAGCTGTTGGTTGTCACCAAGACACATGTGCTACTACTACACCCTTAGTATTATTGTGTCACGCTGGTCATTTTTGTCATTCATAGGCATCAGAGCTGGGTAGGATTCTTTGTTGCTTCCTTTATTTGGAAGCTTGCATGGTGTACCTGGTAACATGAATGCTAGTCCTCAGAGAGGGGACTTTTAGGTCAGTTCCAGCTCAGGAGCCTCTGGGCCCTATGTTGGAAATACATGCTCTCTTTAGCAATAGGGACTTACCTTCCATATCTGGGGGTAGGTGGAGTGCAACCCAAAGCAACAGTAATAGCCTATAACGTTTTGGGAGTATCTTGAACAGCCCTGACCAACAATTCATGCATTGTGTTAGGGGTTATTTAGATGGTCCTTGGCTCCTGGAGAGTGCATTGTCAGCACAGATGGAAAATTTTCAGTTCAATTATATGTGTATGTTATTATTAATGTATGTGTATTGTAGGCATTTTTAGGTTTCTGGTTAATAGTGTGACTCCTTATGATGTTTTCAGACATCCTTACTGTTATCTTACCCTCCCTAATTAGAGCCCTCCAATTTTTCCCATTTCTCTCTTCAGATTACTTACACTCCACCATTCCTCTGTTGACTTCCCCCACCCTCTACCCCTGCAATGGTCCCTTTTTACTTTCATGGTTTCTGTAGTCATTCCAGGATGGAACCTAGAGCCTCAGATGAGAAAGAATATGTGAAGTTTGTCTTTCCAGGTCTGAATTATCTCATTCAATATGATCATTTCTAGTTCAACGACGTTACAGGAGAAGGATGCGTTCTTAAGGAAAGCTTAAGGATGCATTTGTCCTATCCCAGAAAGCTGTGACAGCTTTTTGCTATTTGGTGGAAATTTCTACACTCTGCTAATATGGCAGTTATGTTCTAGATTTTGAGACTGTGAAAAGTCCTATCACTCACAAGGTAACACTAATATTTCCTCTCTCTCTCTCTCTCTCTCTCTCTCTCTCTCACACACACACACACACACACACGCACACAAACTCTGAGCTCTCTCCCTGCAAAAGATGTATTTGTTCTGAACACCATGTTTCTAGTAAATATGCCTAACTAGGAGTGGTTGTACATATTTGTAAGCCCAGCACTTGAAAGACTGACAATTCAAGGTTATCTGGACTATATAGCAAGATATGATCAAAGGAAAAGAAGAGAGGGAGGGAGAGAGGGAGGAACGGAGACATTAATGAGAATGATGGAGATTAACCAAAGAAAAAAAAAAGTACCTGACCAAGAGGCAAATAAATATGTCAGGCTAATGAGTTCAATACTCACATCCAATGATTTATACAACCACGATGAAAAGACAAATCCACAGGAGAATCTATTGCCTGTTGGTCATTTAGTCACAGGGAGGAAATTATATATATATATATATATATATATATATATATATATATATATATATCAGGAGTAGATTTAGACAGGAACCAGAAGGAAGTTTATCTCTATAGGCATCACACTTTGATCACAGGAATAAGAAATAAGGGAGTGTATTGAAATATTTTATTTCAATCAATTTAAAACACCATCAGATGTAAGATACATTATCATTTTATGCACCACCAAAATACAAAAACACCATGAAGGTAGATGTGGTGGCACACGTCTCTATTTCCAGCACTTGGCAACTGAAGGCAGGAGGATCCTGAGTTCAAGGGCAGACTGGCTACATAGCTAGCACCAGACCTTCTTGTCTACACGATGATGACCTGTATCATAATAACAAAAGGAAATGAAGAAAATCTTCCAACTAAACTGCCTAAACTAGTACCTTTTAAAGACTTAAAACTTTTCCCTTTATTGAATGATGCGATTTTGACCTAAGTTGGTATAGTTGTTCTTTTTCCTCATATACTAGCCTGGAGCTTATCTTAAAATGTTCAAGCTTTAGTTTTCTGAATGAATTTCACTTGAAATGAGAGACAGCTGCGTCTTTCCACACAGAATTGGCCTCCACACCATGGAAAGAGTTATAACCCATTGTTGTCTGAGGGGTTGTCTTGCAAATTGCTGATGTCAATTCTCTACATGGTGAAACGAGCATTTTCTGATGAAGGAGGCACTGAGGTCTTTAGTCTTGAGCTCAAGTTTGTACAGGAGCAGGTGATGCCCACTGCACAGCTGACCTCAGTCAGTGTGCACATTCAGTATATAATGTGTTAAAAAGGAAAGACTCCTAGAATTGATGGAGGCAGTAGACACACTATTATTATAAAAAAATCTTATTGCAGGTCATTTTCCACCTGTGGAAAAGAAGAGACTTTCATTGCATTTGTTCTCATGAAGTCTATGTGTTGGTTTCTTTGAGAGCAAGTTTGAGAACCATTTTCCTTGGCTTAGAAACTTAGGGGAAACTTCATCTCTACATTACTAAGTGAAACTCCCACCACACTATGATGTGTACTTAAGCTAGTTTGACTGTGGCAGTATATATCGTATTTTGTGGGGATGCAGTTATATTTTCCCCATTTAAGAATGGTGGTGAATGGACAAACTGATGTCTTAAAATTGTTCTTTTTTAAAGTAGCTGGCATGTTTTACTAGGTATTTGCTAAGACTCCAAAGTTATAGATTCAGTATAAAGCTCTGACAACAATGGAAGATCCAGATGGAAAGGGTTGGTTTGCTGAACAAATTTTTTCAGCTGAAATTCTATAAATATTTATGTCACATTACCCTGTGACTATGCATTTGACACCCAACCTGAGCTAAGAATAAACTAGCTTCAAGTATCAGGAGACAGACACTCAATAAATCTCAATTTTAGATTTGACTTGTAGTTAAACTTTAAAATCATGAGGTCTTCTCTCAGAGACATAAGTGCTTCTTTGTTCTGTAAGGAACAAATGGGAAGCATGTCATCAATAAGATAAGGCACCAGAAAACAGAAGCACCAAATGGAATCCAGCAAAAAGAATGTCCTCTCCCAGCTACAAACGGAGTCTCTAACCATGGGCTGTCAAATAAAGAGATGCAAGACATTTTAGATGGCGAACTTGGAACAGATTTTCCCAAGGCACACATGGTTAGTCTTCACCTAGGGATAGGACCTGGGACAAGATCAACAGGAGAACCTGCCCTATCTTTGAAGTGCTATGGAGCCCAATATATTACAGTCAGCAGCATCTTTTCTTCAGTTGCCAAGTAGAGTTTATTAGCTGTGATTTTTATGAGACAGTATCTTTTAAAAGATATTGCATAAGATGTTTTTTCCTCGTTTATTTAATTTATTCACTTTGCATCCTTGTAGCCCCTTCTCTCTTCCCCTTCTAGGGTCTCCTCCCCCTCCTACCTCACCTATCCCTTAGAAAAAGGAAATTCCCTTCCTCATCCAGTACCTCTCATCAGTTCATAAAGTTTCAGCAGGACTGAGCATGTTCTCTTCCCCTGTGGCCTGGTAAGGCAGTCCCACCAGGGGGAAGTGATCAAAAAGCTGGCAAGTGAGCCCCTGTCTGATGCAGTCCCTATTTCCCTTACTAGAGTACCCACATGAGGCCTAAGCTGCCCATCTGTTACATCTTTGTAGGGGGCCTAGGTACCATTCCAGCACAGTTCTTTGTTGATGCTTGGGTCTCAGCAAACCCCTCTGGGCCCTGGTAAGTTGGCTCTGTTTTTCTTGTGGAGCTCCTGTCACTTCCGGGTCCTTTTTTCTTTCCTCCCACTATTCCCTGAGACTCTCTACGCATTGACCAATGTTTGGCTGTGAGATCCAGCATGTTTTGAGGTGCTGCTGGGTAGAACCTCTCAGAGGACAACTCTATCTTTTCTAAAAAAGCGCCCAATTGATTTCCAAAGTGTTTGTATAAGTTTACATTCCCACCAGAAATGGAGGCTTTCTCAAATTCAAAGAGTGCTATTACAATCTGTGCAGAATCTTTTTTTTTTTTCTTATGGTATGTTTTGCTCCCAATTTAGAAAAACTGAAATAAATACACAGGACAGAAAAGGCCTAACACATATGACCTGGTTAGTTTTATTGTTGGCTTGACACAAGAGTCATCTGGGAAGGAGTATCAAGTGAAGGCCTGTGGGGGAATTCTGGATCATTGATTGATATGGGAGGTCCCTGCCTGCTGTGGGTGGTCCCACCGTTGGCCAGGTAGACTCAGGTTGTATGAGAAAGTCAACTGAGTGCTAGCTGGCGAGAGCACCCCAGGAAGCATTGCTCCTCCAAGCTCTCTGAATCAGTTCCTGCCTCCAGATGCCTTGTGTATCTGCTCTTATTTTGCAATGATGTACTATTACAAAGGTAAGCTGAAGGAGCCCTCCCTTTCCCCAAGTCACCTTGGGCAGTGTTCCTCACAGCAACAAAATGTCAATGAGAACATCTACACATTTCCAAGGTTCTTTCACATGACTGAAAAAAACCCCAATGATTTCTCCATCATCAGATTGTGCAGTGACATATACTTCTTGATGGAAAGAGAATTTGTGAACCTTGAATTCGTTAGCTATGTATCATGTTTTAGAAATAAATCAAATAGATACCTTATGAAAAAAGTCATTCACTTGTCTGCTAGTGGAATCAGGACCTTTCTTTGAAATGCCATGCTTTATATTCCCAACACTACTATCTCACTAATTTTCTCACACAATTACACTTTGACAAATGAATAGCTGATGTCAGTCACAAATCACATTCCATTTCTCATTTCTCTCTCTCTCTCTCTCTCTTTTTTTTTTTTTTTTTGGATTTCAGTGATCTTCCTAAACTACCTGTGCTTGGAGGCTTGGAGGTTTGGAGGCAGTGCAAGGCATACGAAACTAAAATGGTCAGGGGAGCACCTTGTTCAGATATTCACCTGGAGGTCTATTGTACAATTTGGTAGAGATTGTTTACCACTGAAGGGTAAGAGTCTGCTTGAGGGAGCAAGGAAGCTCTGAAACACAGCTCTGTGTTCTCCACAAAGTCCCACGTTTGGTGGTGGTGTTCTCTAACTCACAGGGACACAGCCTATGAGCTAGGAGGTGCTCCAGTGGCTTGTTAAGGAGACATCAAAGGAAAAAAAATAGAAAGAAGTGAATCAAATCCGGGTCACTTTTGATGAAAAAAAAAAAAAGTCAGAGGAAATCATTTTCACTATAAATATTTTGAGATCGAAATAAGAAACTGGTCCGTTAAAAAGGAAAATCACATCAAAGTAGAAGTCACCAGTGTTAAGGTGAGCTAGACTTCCAGTAAAGCAGGAACTGCCTCTATAGCTTCTTAGCATACCCATGCCAGCAGGCTAACATGGACACCGGCAGTGCTGACGGCCTCTTAGGAAAATGAAAGGTAAGCATCCCTTCACCAGAATGTCAACCTAGGAACTTAGCTGTGGAATTCTATTCATGAACACTGGTGAGTGATTAAATTACTAATATTTCTTTTTAGAGAGAGTGTGCATGTGAGTGTACATGTGTTTGCATGTGTGCAATATGGAATCCACCTCTCCCACAGCAATGTTGGGTTCACAGACATATTATACACCGACCAGATATTATGTGTACATCCAAACTTCAGTCCTCTCACATATGTAGGGTTCACTCACTGAAGCATCTCTCCAGCTCCCAGTTTGCAACTATTTTAAAGCATGCTAATTGTGGTTATTTTTAAAGGATCTTTATCTTCTAGAAATATGTCCTTAATCTGTCGATCTAAATTACTGAAGTCCAGTATTAGGAACATTCAGGTTCATTAAACTATTCTTTCTACTCTTGCCTGGGTTTGAAATTGTTCATAATGAAAAAGAACCATATGCTCAAAAAATTAATTATAGAACTACCATATGGTCCATCATTTCTACTATTAGGCATATATCCACAGAAATGAAATTACTATATCAAAGAGGCATAAAGAGATATCAAATAGTCCCATATTCATTGCAGTACTTTTCACAATAGCCAACAAATAGAAGCAACTTTAATTCTATCAACTGATGAATGCAAAAAAAATTGTGGTACATATACACCATGGGATATTATTCCATCACATAAAAAGAATGAAATCCTGTCATTTGGAACATAGATAAAACAAGAAATCACTATGTTAAGTTAAATAATCCAGGAAAACAAAAAGAATTACCACATGATTGTACTCAGTTGTAGAACACAACAAAATTGATCTAATAGTATTTAACAGAACTAGGGAAAGTAGGGGAGTAGAAAGGCATGGAAAAGGTTAGTCCATGGATACTAAGAAAGAAATAGTAATTTCTGGCATTCTACAGCACAGTAAGGTGTCCATAGATAACCGTAATATACTACACATTTCAAAAGTAAACTAAATAGATTTGGAATTCTGTCATCACAAAGAAATGTGTTCGAGGAGATAAAGTACACTTGCTCTGATTTGAACATTTCATGGTTATCCAAAACATGTATCCATGTTATCCAAACATCACATGTGTTCAATAAATATACATAATTTTCTATGTAAATTAGAAAATTTAAAGCAAAAAGTGTATATTTTCTCACGTGATACTTCCTTGGGCATCTGCTGTTGTGACTTCAGTGTTTCAAGACATGTTGATTTCCTCTTCTATCTTAATCCATTTATGACAAGAAAAACAGCCTGGTTGACCTCTGAAGATATGTAAGATAAACAATAAACTTTTTGTTATTTTAAGACACTGAAACTTTAGAGATATTTGTCATTGCAGCAAAATTTATTCTATCCTGAGGAATACACTATATTATGACAAGCTATTCAAAACTACTTTACCGCAGAATTCGTCTGAGGTTTAGACTCATTAAACATAATTGTTAAACTAGGGGAAAGATAATAGTATCTAGTATTTTCTAAAGTATTTTGACCAGAATCCTTTTAGAAAAGAAGTTTGTGGGATACTCGAAGAAATGTTGATTGAGTTTGATGGCAATTTTGCATCCCTACTGGATATTTCAGGAGTCTTTTTCCTCCTTAGTGCTGGGATTGAACCTAGGGTTCTGTGTACATTAGACAGCTGAACTATATACAACCAACCTTTAATTTGGAACTTTTGATCAACAAAAATTCTTGAAGATTTTTATAAGAGCTGTTCTTAAGAATGATCCCCTCATCTCTTCTGCATTTTATTCTTTTTTTTTTTTGCTTACATTTATTTTTAGTCAGTTTCATTTTAATCAGAAAATTGCATCTAGAAAAGGCTTGTTGAATGACATACAGAAGACACAAATAGCTTACCCTCAATACTGTGCTGATGTTTTTTGTTGTTTTATTTTGTTTTGTTTTTTATTCTGTACTTCAGTCCAATATCTAAAGCCCTAAATTGAAATAATGTCATTCATATTGCACATCCCTTCAGCTGAACATTCTAATCTGGGGGCCTGGCTGCCTCTGAGATAACTTTCAGACTCTTATCATTAGACTCTCCAAGCATTTGTTTTCTGTGATAATAAGGATCTCATCTTTTGCTGGAATTTCTAATCCTGGCCAGGCATTTCATGAATGTTCCTACTCCCTAGGAGACATCTCCAGCTGTCCCCTCCATTCTAGCCCTGGCTATTTCCTGGAATCCACAGGAGGACTCACATGTGCATTCTATCTCCTTTCTCTGTGTCCTCAAGAAACACACTTCACGCAATGCTATTCTCACTTGAGCTTTATGCAGGCATTTCACGAATGACAGTCTCTGTCTACCACAATCATCATTTGTAGCCGTAAACAGCTATCTGGTGAAACTTGTTGGCTTGACTTGTTTTAGTTCAGTTTCTAAAAGTTCAACTCAGAAACAGAACTGAAGAACTAGAATAAATACTTTGTACATTTTTTTTTTCTGTCAAAATATTAAAGTGGAGTAGGAGGCTTTGGCATATCTTTTTGGCTGCACCATAATCACTACCCTAGGGGTGGGTATTTCTTGGTCAAGCAATATTCTGGTGTTGTTTTATAGGATAACAAGGGTCTGTCTTTTTTTTTCTTTTTTGTTTTTTTATTAATTTAAATTTGTCTTTTATAATTTATTTCCTTGACATCTCCAGTACATGCCCCTATTTGTCTCTTGACAGTACCACTTCCCTCTTTGCCTCTCTCTCCCCCACCCCAATCCTCAGAAAGGGGAGACCTCCTCCCCTACCATCTGACCCCAGCCTGTCAAGTCTCATTAGGACTGCCTGCATCCTCTTCTTCTGTAGCCTGGAAAGTTGCCACCCACCCACCCATCAGTGGGAGAGAAGCAAAGAGCTGGAAACAGAGTCCATGTCAGAGACAACCCATGCTCCCCCTTAATAGGGGACCTACATGGAGACTTAGTTGCCTGTGGTCTACATCTGAGCAGGGGGCTAGGTCCTCTCCATACATGTCCTTGGTTGATGCATCATCTCTGCAGGCCTCCCTGGGCCCAGATTTACTGGCTCTCTTGGTCTCCTTGTTGAGCTCCTATTCCCTGTGGATCCTTCAATTTCCCCACTCATTGCTGTGGCTCCCTGCACTCTGCCAAGGTTTGGGTGTGACTCTGAACATCTGCTTCAATCCATTGCTGGAAGGAGTCTTTCAGAGGACACATATGGTAGGCTCCCCTCCTGTTCCCTCTCTTCCACCACTTCCAGTATCTGTTCTATTTGCCCTTCTGAATGAAAATTAAGCATCCTCTCTTAATTTAGCTTCTTAGGTCTGTGGATTGCAGTATGATTATCATATACTATATGTCTAATATCCACTTATAAGTGAGTATATAGCATTTGTGTCTTTCTGGTCCTGGAATACTCAGGATGATCTTTTCTAGTTCCCACCATTTGTTTGCAAATTTCATGATTTCCTTGTTTTTCATAGCTGAGTAGTATTCCATTGTGCAAATGTACCACAGTTTCTGCATCCATTCTTCAGTTGAGGAGCATCTGGGTTGTTTCCAGCTTCTGGCTATTGTAAATAAAGCTGCTACAAAGATGTTTGAGCAAATGTCTTTGTTGTGTACTTGAGCCTCTTTTGGATATATCCCTAGGAGTGGTATAACTGGGTCTTGAGGAAGCACTATTCCTAGTTGTCTGAGAAAGCACCAGATTGATTTCCAAAGTGGTTGTACAAGTTTACATTCCCACCAGCAATGGAGGAATGTTTTCCTTTATCCACATTCTCTCCAGCATGTGTTGTCACTTGAGTTTTTTATCTTAGCCATTTTGATAGGTATAAGATGGAATCTCAAAGTTGTTTTGGTTTGCATTTCCTGATGACTAAGGATGTTGAGCATTTCTATAAGGATTTCTCTGCCATTCAATATTCTTTCGTTGAGAATTCTCTGCTTATCTCAGTATCCCATTTAAAAAAAATATTTTCTTTTTTTTCTAAAGATTTATTTATTTATTATGTATACAATGTTGTCTGCATATACACCTGCATGCCAGAAGAGGGCATCAGATTTCACTATAGATGGTTTGAGCCACCATGTGGTTTCTGGGAATTTAACTCATAACATCTGGAAGAGCAGCCAGTGCTCTTAACCCCTGAGCCATCTCTCCATTTTTAATTGGATTATTTGGTTTTTTGGAGTTTAATTTCTTGAGTTCTTTATATTATTATTGGTTATTATCCCTCTCTCGCCTGTATGGTTGGTGGAGATCTTTTCCCAGTCTGTAGGCTGTCATTTTGTTCTATTGACAGTGTCCTTTGCTTTACAGAAGCTTTTCAGTTTCAGGAGGTCCCATTTATTGATTGTTGATTTAAAAGCCTGTGCTGTTCTGGAAGTTGTCTCCTGTGCCAATGAATTCACGACTCCTCCCCAATTTTTCTTCTAACAGATTTATTGTGTCTGGTTTTATGTTGAGGTCTTTGATCCATTGGATTTGAGTTTTGTACAGGGAGTTAAACATTAATCTATTTGCATTTTTCTACATGTAGACATCCAGTTCAACCAGCACCATTTGTTGAAGATGCTATCTTTTTTCCATTGTATGGTTTTGGTTTCTTTGTCAAAAACCAATCTTTCTTAGGTGTGTGGGTTTATTTCTAGATATTTAAATCTATTCCATTGATCCACCAGTCTGTTTCTATACCAGTACAATGCAGTTTTTATTACTGCTGCTCTATAGTACAACTTGAGATCAGGGATGGAGATACCTCCAGATCTTTTATTGTACAGGATTGTTTTAGCTATTCTGGGTTTTTTTGTTTGTTTTGTTTTGTTTTGTTTTGTTTTTCCACACGAAGTTGAGAACTTTTCTTTCCAGGTCTGTAAAGAATTGTGTGGGTATTTTGATGAGAATTGCATTGAATCTGTAAATTGCTTTTGGTAAGATGGCCATTTTTACTATGTTGATCTTACCAAGGCATGAGCATGGGCAATCTTTTCATCTTCTGATATCTTCTTCAATTTCGTTCTTCAGAAACTTGAAGTCTTTTTTTTTCCATACAAGTCTGGTTAGGGTTGCAAGAAGATACTTTGTTTTGTGGCTATTATGAAAAGTGTTTTTCCCTAATTTCCTTCTCAGCCTATTTGGTGGTTTTATACAGGAGGGCTACTGATTTTTTTTTTTTTTAGTTAATTTTGTATTCAGCCACTTTACTGAAAGATGCTATTCAGCTGTAGGATTTTTCTGGTACACTTTTGGGGTCACTTATGTATACTATCATATCATCTGCAAATAATGATACTTTGACTTCTTGATTTCCAATATTTATACTCTTGATCTCCTTTAGTTTTCTTGTTGCTCTGGCTAGGATTTCCAGTACTATATTGAAGAGATATGGAGAGAGTGGACAACCTTGTCTAATCCCTGATTTCAGTAGAAAAGAATCTCTTAATTGCTCCATATCAGCCACCATATATAATATGGCTTTATCATTATTTGTGGTTCTGTACATTTAGTGTTTTGATTATTATGTAGCAGGAGGATTTTCTTTTTTGGTCTAATCTATTAGGTGTTCTGTAGGCCTCTTTTATGTTTAAGGACATCTCTTTCTTTAAATTGGCAAAATTTTCTTCTATGATTTTTTAAAAATAGTTTCTGGGCCTTGGACCCTGGAATCTTCTTTTTTGTCTATTCCTATTATTCTTAGGTTTCATCTTTCATTGTATACTTGATTTCGTGGATGTTTTATGCCAGGAATTTTTTAGATTTAACATTTTCTTTGACAGATTCATCAATTTCTTCCATTGTATGTTCTACACCTGAGATTATTTCTTCCATCTCTTGAATTCTGTTGGAGAGGCTTACTTCTGTAGTCCCTGTTTTCTTCTCTAAGTTCTCTCTTTCGCGTATTGCGCTTTTCTTATTGTTCCTGTTTCTATCTTCACCTCTTGAATAATTTATTCATTTCCTCTCTACAGGCCTCTCTAATGGTCTCAATCTGTTTGACTGCATCTTCCTATATTTCTTTACAGATTTATTCATTTCTTCCATATTATCTTCATAAGCACAGGCTTAGGATCATTTTCTTGTGTTTCAGCATGTTAGGGTATCCATGGCCGCTTGCCTTTGTATAACTGTGCTACGGAGATGCCATATGGTTTTGGCTTTTGTTGATTATGCTTTTATGCTGGCCTTTAGCCATTTGGTCATCTCTGGCATTGGGTAATAGTTTCTGGTGCCCACTGGAGTCCTGGGGCTGGAGGGTGGATGCATTCCTGGGCAGGAAGTTGGATGTTCCTGCAGGAGCCCTCCTCAGATTGATGGGTATGGTCCCTGACTAGTGGTTCTCAGGAAATTGTCTTGGCTCTCCTCAGGTGTATAATCCTGTGGACTAAGTGGACTCCTTAGGAGCACAAGGGCTTTCCTCTCAACAGAAGAAGTCCCAGAGGCTCCCTGCCACTGGCTTTCCTGCTATGAGGTTAATGAGCTGCAGCTGCCCAGATGCTGTTCTTAGACAGTGTTTGCTGGGTGTAGCCATCTTGGAGAATCAGTGAGCCCAGATGTTTCATTGATTTCCCTAGGGAGACTGGTTGAGCTTCGGAGTGGTGCCTAGGGCTGTTCCTGTATCTCCCAGGGATCAGGAAGCATGGGGAAGGAGCTATGTGCCCCGGAACCCACAGTTCAGTCTGGGACAGTGAGCACAATGCACAGGCATGCAGCTGGGTGCTAGAGGCCACGCATCTGCAGGAACCCAGGAACTTTTTCCGAGAATTAGCTGGGCAGTCTGAGGTTAGACCCAATTGTTTCCCTCACCTGTGGAGTTTCCTCTCACCTGGGAAACACAGTCACTGGTGTTTGAGGGTTCACAGTTTGGTCTTTTGATCACTGTGCAGCCACTGCTGTCCTACTGATCAAACACAGTGTGTGATCTGCACCACCATCTTGGATCCCTCTGCAAGGATCTGTCTTAGTAGGGACTTTTTATTCAGAAATATTTATGTTGCATACATTTAAGTGGTTAGACATGAGTTATGTACTTTTAATTATACACAATAATTTAGGGGAAATTGAATTTATTATACTAGATTTCAATTAAAAATTTTACTTAGAGATTAAGTATACACAGAACATGAAAATCTAATGTTCAAAATTTTACTCTAAAATCTATTCTCTTGAAGCCAGAAAGATGGTGGCGCTGGGACGATACTCTTTCTGACCTGCAGTCAGAACTTTTGGCCCTAAAAAACAAGCAATTGTGTTTCCCAGGTGAGAGGATACCCCACAGTGGAGGGTTCAATCAGCTTCAACTTACCCAGCTAAACCATGAAAGAGGTCCATGTTCCATGAGGTGCTTGTTCGCAAGCCCAGAGCACAACACCAGCATGCTCTGATCACTGTCCCAGACTGAACTGTGGGCCCCACAACATCAGAGACTGGGATTTCCAGTTGAGAAATAACCCCAAGGTGTAGGAAACTATCAGGACCAACCTTAGGTCACCCAGACAATCCCTGGAAAAGACTCAGGGTCTGGCAGACGTCCAGCAGCCAGCCCAGAGCCAAGCAAGGGAACACAGGCGCCAGCACAGAGTCCTGCCTGAGTGCCTGACTCCCTGCCCTAAACAGAACGATGGGCCCCAGAGCACCAGAGACTGAGTTTCTCTGTCGGGTGCAAACCCACAGGAAGGGGAACAGCAGGTCTGATCTCAGAGCACTCAGCCAATACCACCACCCTGAAAAGGTCTCCGGAAAAATTACCCAGTTTTGGCAGACGCTCAGGCCACATGCATCTGTGCCTGTGGGTTCTACTCGCTATCCAGACAGAACGGCTTTCCCCAAAGCACATTCTGGGTGTCCTTGTCAGGAGGAAACCCCACAGCAGGGCATCATCAGGTCCAACGCTCAGGACACCCAGCTCCAGAAGACTTTCTGGATTCACGCAGACTCTAGGCTCTAGGCTTCTACTGCAGGCAGGAGCGCTGTGCTCACCCACCATTATTGTGTACCACTAGGGCACTGGGGCACACAGCTGCATCCTCAGACCTACAAAAGCCAGAGAGCCATTACAGCAGCCCTCAGATACTGCTCCAAGTATCAACCAGTTATCCCTAGCTAAACTGACAAAACTGTGGGAATCCCTGGTTCTTCAAGAGGGCTGCACCCAACAATTACACCTTAAGAGCAACAGCTGCAGCTCACTAAATTCAGAGCAAGAAACCCAGCAGCAGGGCAGCCATCGCCAGGAACTCTCCTGATGAGAGGAGAGCCTTCCTGAACACCACAGTTACCACACGGGTCCATATGCCTGAAGTGAACTGTGAAAATTCCTGAGAAGCACCACCATTCAGTTGACCATACCCAAAAAGCTGAGGATATCTCCTTCAGAACCCCACAAAGTGGATTCTCCCCACACCAGGACCCAGCAGGCACCAGAAATTAACATAAAACACCTGAGACAGGGAGATGGGTAGAGGCCAGCGAAAAAGCACAACCAACAAAAAGCAAAGCAATATAGCATCCCCAGACCTCAGTTATCCAGGGGCAAGTAGCCCTGGACACCCTAACATAAGTGAAATTCAAGAAGATGACCTTACATTTATGCTTATGAAGAGGTTAATGGAGGAAGCAAATAAAATGCGTAAAGAATTAGGGGAAGATATAATACAACAGATTATGGTCATCCGTAAATAAATACAGGAAGATACAACTAAACAGTTTGTAGGTTTCATAGAGGAAATGATTAAATCACTGAAAGAAATAAAAGAAACAGAGGAATGTTCAAACAAACAGGGGAAGGAATTGAAGGAAAAACAGGAAAATACAGTCAGACACGGAAAGAAAATCAACAAAACGGCTCAAGATCTGAAGATAAAATTGGGAAAATTAAAGAAAACACAAGTGGAGGAAATCATGGAGAGGGAGAACCTAGGAAAGAAAACAGGAACTACATAGGTAAGCATAACAAACAGACTACAGGAGATGGAAGAAAGAATCTCAGGTGTGGAAGAGACAATGGAAGAAATCGATGTATCCATCAAAGAAAATAATCTAAAAAATTCCTGACACAAACCATCTAAGAAATCCAAGACAACATAAAAAGACAAAACCTAAGAATAATAGGAATAGAGGAAAAAGAAGATTCCCTCCTCCAAGGCCCAGAAAATATTTTCAACAAAATCATAGAAGAAAATTTCCCCAACTTAAAGGAGAGGCCTATAAAAATACAAGAGACCTACAGAACACCTAATAAATTAGACCAGAAAAGAAAATCCTCCCGTCACATAATAACCAAAACAGTAAGTATACAGAACAAAGAAAAAATACTAAAAGCTGCAAGGGAAAAAGGCCAAGTAACATATAATGGCAAACCCATCAGAATCACACCGGACTTCTCAACAGAGACTATGAAAGCCAGAAGGGCCTGGACAGATATCATGCATACCCTACGAGAACACAGATGTCAGCCCAGGCTACTATACCCAGCAAAACTCTCAGTCCTCATAGACAGAGAAAACAAGATATTCAAAGTCAAAAACAAGTTTCAACAATACCTACACACAAATCAGGTGTTCCAGAAGATACTAGAAGGAAAATTACAACCAAAGAAAACTACTTTCAAGAAAACACAGGAAATAAATAACCCCATTACAGCAAAACAAAAAGTAGCCAAACACACTACCACAGCCAACATCAGTATCAAAGGATCTAACAGCCATTGGTCATTAATCTCTCTCAACATCAATGGACTCAATTCTCCAATAAAAAGACACCGACTAACAGAATGGCATAAACAAGACCTAACAATCTGTTGCATACAAGAAAAACACCTAACTCACAAAGATAGACATAGAGAGTAAAGGGCTGGAAGATGGCTTTCCAAGCAAATGGACCTAAGACAAGCAGGAGTAGCCATTCTAATGTCAAATAAAATAGACTTTCAACCAAAATTAATCAAAAGAGATAGAGAAGGACACTTCATACTCATCAAGGGAAAAATCCACCAGGAAGATATCACAATCCTGAACATCTATGCCCCAAATGCAAGGGCACCCACATTTGTAAAAGAAACATTAACAAAATTTAAACCACATATAGAGGCCCACACATTAATATTGGGAGACTTCAACACCCCACTCTCAACAAAGGACAGGTCAACTAAACAAAAATTAAACAGAGAAACAATGTCTCTGACAGAGGTCATGAATCAAATGGACCTAACAGACATTTACAGAACCTTACACCCAAACACAAAAGAATTTACCTTCTTCTCAGAACCTCATGGAACTTTCTCCAAAACAGACCATATAGTTGGTCACAAAGCAAGCCTCAACAGATACAAGAAGATTGAAATAATCCCTTGTATCCTATCTGATCACCATGGACTAAAGCTGGACCTCAATGACAAAAATAGCAAAATGCCTACATAAACATGGAAACTAAACAACGTACTACTAAATGACAGCTGGGTCAGAGAAGATATAAAGAAAGAAATTAAAGCCTTCCTAGAATTCAGTGAAAATGAAGGCACAACATACGCAAACTTATGGGACAAAATGAAAGCAGTGCTAAGAGGAAAGTTCATAGCACTAAGTGCCTTCAAGAAGAAATTCGAAACATCTCATTCAAGCAACTTAATGGCTCACCTAAAAGCCCTAGAAAAAAAGAAGCAGACACACCAAAGAGGAGTAGATGGATGGAAATAATCAAATTCAGGGCTGAAATCAATAAATTAGAAATAAATAAAACAATTCAAAGAATCAATGAAACCAAGAGCTAGTTATTTGAGAAAATCAACAAGATAGACAAACCCTTAGCCAAGCTAACTAAAAGGCAGAGAGACACTCTCCAAATCAACAAAATCAGAAATGAAAAGGGGAACACAACCACAAGACACTGAAGAAATGCAAACAATAATTAGGTCTTACTTCAAAAGCCAAATGCCACAAAATTTGAAAATCTAAATGAAATGGACAAATTTTTTGACCGATTCCAAATGCCAAAGCTGAATCAAGACCAGGTAAATCAATTAAATAGTCTTATATCCCCTAAGGAAATAGAAGCTGTCATCAAAAGTCTCCCATGCAAAAAAAGCCAGGACCAGGTGGTTTCAGCACATCATTCTACCAGACCTTCAGAGAAAAGCTAACACCAAGGACTATGCATGGAGATAACCTAAGACCCCTGCACAGATGTAGCCCATGGCAGTTCAGTGTCCAAGTGGGTTCCATTGTAATAGGAACAGGGACTGTCTCTGACATGAACTGATTGGCCTGCTCTTTAATTACCTCCCCCTGAGGGGGAAGCAGCATTACCAGGCCACAGAAGAGGACAAGGCAGCCACTCCTGATGAGACCTAATTGACTAGGATCAGAAGGAAGGAAAAGAAGACCTCCCCTATCAGTGGACTTGGGGAGGGGCATGCATGCAGAGGGTGGAGAAAGGGAGGGATTGGGAAGGGAGGAGTGTAATTAATAAAGAAAGAAAAAAAAAGAAAAAGAACAAAAAGAAGAAGTCTACTCCTATTGATTACATTAGATTCTTACCAGAATTTCCTTAACATTTGGTTTTGTATAGGGAGCTAGCAAACTTGTTCTGGAAAAGGTTAGTACATCAGGCAGAAAAGTTCACAAAAGATGTCAATTTGCTGATACCCAAACCAATATTGAGTGCTTCAATTCATGAATATGATATGTGCCTCTATTTATTTGGGCATTCCTTCATTTCTTTCTTCAGCATACTGTAATTTTCAGCCTATAAATCTTGTTTAGGTTTTGTTAAATTTATATATCAGAGTATTTTCTTTGAAGTGATAACATAGGATTTTAAATTTCTGCTCCCTCATGTTCTTGATAAGTACATAAAAACATAATTTATATTTATATGTTGAGTTTATATGCTATGATCCTGCACTCCTTTACTGGTTCTTGTAGATTTTGTAGCTTCTTTAGTATTTTTGTGGACAATCATGCCCTCAGCAAATAGATGCAGTCTACTTATTTTCTAATCTAGATGCCTTTTCTCTTTTCCTTTCTTATTGCTTTCTCCAGAGTCTCTGGTGCCTATGATTAACATGAGGCATTAGGATTGTGCCCAATCTCACTGAGGAAGCATTCAGTTTTCCTTCCATCAACTGTGATGGTATGCTTGTGGTTTTCATGAATGCCCCTTAGCAACTTACAAAGGCTCCCTTTGTTTCTCTTAACTATTCTTCAGAGTTCTTTTTGTGAAAATCTCTTCTTGTGGGGTCTGTATTCATACTTGTTGTAGAAGATTGGGGATAAATACATAAATGAATATTGACACTCCCTATTGTTAGGGAATGCACTGGTAAACAATTCTGGATTTACTTGAATTGTGGGGGAATTGCGGTGGTAGCAAGTGTAGAAAAAAATAGTTGGTACTCAAAAGTTAAGTAAAGAGAAGTTTAGAATCAGCAGTTGTGTCATTATGTTAAAGCCCCTTGACAGGTCAGTTAACTGGGTTATACTCCTGGGCTTAGATAATTAAACAGATGAAAAATTAATCCAAATGGTTTAGGAAATGTTTCAATAATTCAAGCCAGCAGTTTCTTAGTCTTGAGAATGAAAGAGGAGTCAAAATTCAATATTCATGTTATTTTGTGTCAAGATCCTAGTAAAATACAACAATAGTCATATTCCTTTTAGTAGCTCAAAAATTCCCTCCAGAAAGTTGGCTCCTGTACAGTAGTAGGATCCCTTTAAGAAGTTCTCTTTGTTTTCTAGCAAGCTTTAGAAAAACATTATATTTAGAAACGAGAACATTATGTGGAATTTGCTGCATTTTGTTGCAATATCATCCCTTTCTCATTAGCAGTAGAGATATATGCTGGACATAATTGACCTTCCTATATATCTATAGTGTACTATGGAACATTTCTGTATGGAGTAAGCAGTAGCCAGTTCCTATCACACAAACATCATCATACACCTAAGTGTGCTTGGCTTGAACATGCACTGCCCAGACATCTCTTCTAGAGGACCTTCTACTGGAAGCATATTTGAGTGACAACTTCCTGTAGCTGCACCTTTTGAAATTCACCACAGCATTGAATCAAGGCCATTTTTCTCTTGGATATTCACAACTAAAACCAAGCATGGCAGAGATACTGCCATGGCATTATTTTTGCCCAATATGGTATTCCTCCCCTGGGCAATATTTGCTTATGAATTCACCATCAACCTGCCTATAGATTATGTTATGATCCAAAGCTCTTCCTATAGATTTCCTTATCATTCTTTTTATCCTTTCAAGTAAGATATGCTTGCATTTTTTCTTATTATTAATATAGTATTTAGTATTTATTTACCTTCTCTCTTTCAAAGCCTGAGCCAATCACTTTCTCCAGAATTCATGGGTGAGTGCATAAAAAGGAGGATACAGTGCAGATGAGTCGTGATAGAAAAAACCAGGAGAGGTGGAAGGGGAGACAGCTGGTTTGCGTGGGGAAGAGGATGAAAAAGGCCACCATTAGGCAGAAGAGCCTAATGGCTTCTGAGATGGCAAAGCCCAGAATGCTGTAGGAGAATAGGAGATGCTTCAAGGAAGAGTTACTGGCATAGCCAATAAAGAGGTTTCCAAAAACAATGCCGATCCCAGCCCCAGAGCCAGCCACCTCAACTGTGCTAGCCCCAGCCCCAAACGAACTTGTCATTCATGTCATTGTTCCTTGAAATGATGCTAGTCTGGAAGCTGCAGGGATAAATGAGGTCAGAGGACTCTAGACTGCCAACCTGATGAGGCTCTCTTCTGTCAAGGTCTCTGGTTGTTCCAACAACACTGAAGACAGCTGAGAGGTGTTGTTGACCAAGGAAGAGGTAGAGCTGAATTTTAAGCAGGCATACATTATCAGAAGTGAGGGGCCAAGGCAGAGATATGCGCCCAGGGCAGAGAAGTCAGAGAGTATGCCTGTAGTTTGACCTAAAGACATCCACACTGTAGTTCTTCCTTTCCTTTAAAGGAATTTCTACTAATACAATGAATCCCACTTTAGTACACATCTCTCAGAAGATTCAAACTCACCTGTTCTGCAAAGCAAATGGGGTTGAAAAATTTGCAGTTCAGAAAAGAAAGTGTTTTATGGGTAAAACTTTGGAGCTGTTCATCTTGAAATGAATTATTATTGGTTCATAGATTATATCTTAGTTTCATATTTTTTCTTGAAATATAAGGCATAAAGAAAATTCAAAAGTTGTGATTAGAATTCTTTAGATATTTATAAACTGAACAAACCCATATAACTAGTGCCCACCCAGATCAAAAAGTCAATATTATCAGCACCTCTGAAATTCTTTTATATCTTCTCCTAATTACTACCCCTAAGAGATAGCTGATACTTGAATTTTAGCACAGAGAACATTTTTACTTTTTGTAAATTTATGTAAATGAAGTCATTTAATATATAACTTAGTGTCTACATTTTATTTTTTAACTTCTTTTTTCTTTCTTTTTTATTGATTTATTATTTATTACAATTTATTCACTTTGTATCTGGCTATAGCCCCCTCCCTTATCTCCTCTCAGTCCCATCCTCCTTGTTCTCACTCTATGACCCTCCCTTAGTCCACTGATAGGGGAGGTCCTCCTCCCCTACTATCTGACTGTAGCCTATCAGGTCTCATCAGGACTGTCTGCATCCTTGTCCTCTGTGGCCTGGTAAGGCTGCCACCCCCACAGGGGAGGGTATCAAAGAGCTGGCCACTGAGTCCATGTCAGAGACAACAACTGCTCTCCTTACTAGGGAACCCACATGGAGACTGAGCTGCCTATAGTCTACATCTGAGCAGGGGTTCTAGGTCCTCTCTATGCATGGTATTTGGTTGGTGCATTATCTCTGCAGGCCCCTCTGGGCCCAGATATTTTTTGGCTCTGTTGGTCTCTTTGTTTAGCTCCTGTCCCCTCCAGATCTTTCTATCTACCTCTTCTTCCAGAAGATTAGTGTCTACCTTTTAAATTTAACATTATGCATTTTTAGATTTATCCATGTTTTGCATGTAATAAAACTCAACTCATTATTGTGGTTATAGTCCTAAATCTTTCTTAAGTCTGAGTCTTATCAACACAACACCAAGAATCAGCCTGAGTATTTTATCATCTTAAATTTTCACCTGACTTTCCATGATTCACTGAAGGCAGATTCTCCATCTTAAAAGAACAAATTTCTATTACACAAGGTGGCTCTCCAAGATGGCAGCAGCCATTGAGCAAGGTTTCTGAAGGGCAGAAGATCAGAAACCCCCAAACTGGTAAATGGATGGGCAGCTGAAGCCAGAACATCGACTTTGAGGCTTCCCAGGCTAGAGGGGGTTAACCTGTGAGCTGGGACAGATTGGATCCAGCCCTCCCCACCACCACCCCACCCCATTGGACGTCGCTGGGATCTGAGAGTGGCAAACTATTACTCTGCACCTTTGTGCTGCGGCAGAGGCTCATAACCCCAGTTAAGGGATACCTTCTTACTCTAATGGTCAAACAGGTGACTCAAATCTGCAAGTAGAAAACTGTGGGCTCTCTGAGATTACCACTTAAGCCTGAGGGCCCTCAGTGCTTTCCACACATACCTATGGGTGAGTGCTTCTGCAAGAGAGTGTCTACAGAGCCCCAAATTGGGGTCCCTCTACAATAGCAGTCAGACAGACATCAGATCCCTCCCACCCGCACCCCCACTGAGGGCAACACAGGGATCCTTGGGACAGCTTTCTCAACAGTGAAACTCCTGTGCTGTGGGTCTCCCAGTGGAGTCTGGGCAAACAATCCCTGGAACCAATATGGTGCTGCTCAGGCAAATCTGAGCACCTGGAGCATAATACCCAGGTAGGCCTGTGGGCCACTGAACAATTCAGGGCACCTGCACACGCATTCTGTGCCTGCTAACAGCAAACAAGCAAACAGCACCTGTACCACAACCTGCACTTGCCCTACTCCTTCACACTCCACACTTCCAGACAGGCACACTTCCATGCATACTCCTGAACTTGTACACTTGTGCCTGCTACCTTCCTCCCTTAGCTGCAACTGAAAAAAATAATACCCACTCTCAAACCAATGGACCTCTCTCGTCTTCCTGAGAAATACGGCAGACTCCAGAAACAGACTGACCCAATCTGCAATACAGGCTCCAGGAACTAACAAAAAAAGGCTACTGACCATCAAATGGCTAGAGGCAGGCATAAGAAAACATCCAACAAAAATCAGGACATCATGTATTCACCAGCAACCCCCCAAATAAATGGGTATTTTAATTCATCAGAAACAAAGGAAAATTATTTTAAAGCTATGCTTAATGAATTATTAGAGGTACATAAAGAGGAAATGAACAAAACTCTCCAAGAAATAGCTACACAAATATAAGCAAATAAAGAGGAGATGAGCAAAGCTCTCAGAGAAATACAGGGAAATATAGCCACACAAACAGAGGCACATAAAGAGGAAACAAACAAAAAAATAAAAGCCATCATGAAACCACAGGAATCTACATACAAACAGATGAAGGAAATGGTGCAAGACATGAAAACAGAGTTAGAATCAATAAAGAAAACACAAACAGAGAAAATCCTGGAGCTGGAGAACTTAGAGAAGAGATCAGGAACCACAAAGGTAAGCATCACCGACAGACTACAAGAGATGGATGATAGAGGAGGTCTTCCTCCCCTTCTGTCTGACCCTAGTTTATCAGGTCTCATCAGGACTGTCTGCATCCTTGTCCACCTGTGTGGCTGGGTGGGATAGGGAGGGAATGAGGGAGGGGGCTACAGCTGGGATACAAAGTGAATAAACTGTCATTAATATAAAAAAGTTTCAACTTCTGGGAAAAAAAAGAAATGAAAGAGAGAATCTTAGGCGCTGAAGATATAATTGCAAAAATTGATATATCTCTCAAAAAAAAGAAAAAGTAAAATCAGAAAAGTCCCAAACATAAAGCATCCAAGAAATCAAAGACACCATGAAAAGATGAAATCTAGGGGAGGGCCAAGATGGCGGCGCCGGGAGAACACCGTGTCTGAGAAGCGGGACAACACACTCCATGGAGCGACCAGGAGACTGAACTCTGGGCCCTAAAACAACAGCTATCATGTTTCCCAGGTGAGGGGAGGCTCCCACAGCATGGGAATCGGTGGGGTCCACTCTCGGCTGCCCAGCCAGAACCCGGAAGAGAACCCGGCTAACATGGGCTTTGGGTCTCTGCACTGGTGCTGCAAGCCTGCATGTCCTGATCACTTTCCCAGGCTGATCGGTGGGCACAAGGGTGCCAGAGACTGAGAGTCCCAGTCGAAAAAAAAAAAAAAAAAAAAAAAAAAAAAACACGGGGAAGGAAAGTTGCAAGACTGATCACAGGTCACCCAGTCTTTCCCTGGAAGGTCTCGATGACCGCTGGTACCCGCCACCATCACAACTGAGCTCCCTCCACGCACAGAGAGCTGTGTGCCCAGCACAAAATCACTACTCCCTTTTGGGAGGAGGCAAAAGGCGGCCAGCAGAATCTGCCACAGACCGCATTGTCTGTACCCCAACCCGAGATCGGGGAGGAGAAAACCCAATCCTTTCGGGCACTCCCCCAAACGCCGCCATCACCCTGCTGCAGCAGAGCAGAAGGATAAAGAGGCGCACAGCGGCTTCACAGTGCCAGAACTCCAGTGCTGCCAGCTGCTCCTAGCAAACAAACTACAGCTCGGGATCTAGACTGTGGTCATTCTACACGTCCTGAGATTCTCCTGGGTCCAGCGCAATAAGGTCTAGCAGCAAGTTCTATCACCGGCGCCCCCCCCCCGACCCCTGGCAGAGAAACGCCGGCTCAGGATCCGACTGAGAAGCCCCAACCCCTGCTGGCACTCCCCTGAGAGCACCTCCAAAAGCTTGCCCTAGCAGAGGGGAAGGTCAGAGGGAAAGGACAGAGAGGCAGCCTGCCACAGGACACAGCACCCTCTCTCCAGCTCACCCAGCGGCCCCTAGCAGAGAAACGCAAGCTCTGGATCTGAGGACACTCAACCCTACCTGGTACTCTCTCGGGATCAGCAAACATAGATTCTACCACCAGGCTGCTTCTGGCAGAGAGATCTGGGCCCAGGATCTGGGATTGAGTACACTCAACCTAACTCTTTCCCGAGCCACCCAGGGACCAGTCAACATAACCCCTCCTGGCAGAGGGAAAGGACAAAGAGGCAGCACACAGGAAAGTTGGACACCGAGTCCTGTGGCCACAGTGTCACAGAGCTGACTGTTAGCCTACCCATGCACTTCCACAGCAGGACCAAATCAGAGAGTAGTGAGCAAGGGGAACCCCTGTGCATTCCAACTGGTCCTGCAAGAGAGTGAGTGAGCCTTCTAGGGAGAGTTTGCCCCAGACCCAGGGCCTCTCCACAGAAGCAACCAGACGAGATCCCTGCCACCCACACCCCTAGTGTGGGCATCATAGGGATTCTTGGGATAGCGACCCCAACACTGAAGCCTCTGCCTTGCGGGTCCACCAGGGTAATCCAGGCAAACAATCCCAGGATCTCAGTCAGAACTGCATAATAGTGGCTTGCAGGCCACTGCAATAATCAGAGAATCCGCGCATGCACACTGCGCCCTCTAAAAGCACACGCGAATAGCGCCAGCGTCACATTCCTTACTTAGGCAAAACTGAAACCACAGGGCACACTCCCAAACCAGTGAACCTCTCTCATCTTCCTGAAAAAACAGTCCAGAAAACAGAAAGAGAGAATCATAGCCCGAACTACAATCTCGAGGAACAAAGAGTGAGGATTATAAATAACCAGATGGCTAGAGGCAGACGTAAGAACATGCCCAACAAAAATCAGGACATAATGACCTCACCAGCAACCCCACAAAACAATGGACACTTCAATTCACTAGATATACAAGAAAACTATGTTTCTCTAGCTATTAGAGGCCCATAGAGATGAAATGAACAAAGCCCTCAGAGAAATAACCAAAGAAATCGAGACTAACCAAGAGGAAACAAATCGTGCTCTCAGAGAAATGACAACGAAAATTGAGGCAAACAGAGAAGAAATGCACAAAGCTCTCAAAGAAATGTCCACACAAATGAAGGCAAATAAAGAAGAAATAAACAAAGCTCTCATAGAAATACAGGCAATTATACTCAAAGAAGTACAGGCACAATTAGTGATACATAGAGAGGAAACGGACAAAAAAATAGAAGCTATCATTGAAAAGCAGGAGTCCGCATTCAAACAGATGAAGGAAATGGTGCAAGACATGAAAACAGAATTAGAATCAATAAAGAAAACATAAATAGAGAAAAACCAGGAGCTGGAGAACATAGAAAAAAGATCAGGAACTACAAAGGTAAGCATCACCAACAAAATACAAGAGATGGAAGAAAGAATCTCAGGAGCCGAAGATACACTTGCGGAAATTGACACGTCTCTCAAAGAAAAAATAAAATCAGAAAAGTTCCAAACACAAAACATGCAAGAAATCAAGGACACCATGAAAAGACAAAACCTAAGAATAATAGGAATAGAAGAAAAAGAAGACATCAGGCTCAAAGGTCCGGAAAATATTTTCAAGAAAAATATATAAGAAAACTTTCCCAACTTAAAGAAGGAGATGGCCATAAACATACAAGAGGCCTACAGAACACCAAGTAGACTAGACCAGAAAAGACATTCTTCACGTCACATCATAGTCAAAACACTGAACCTACAGAACAAAGAAAAAATTCTAAAAGCAGCAAGGGAAAAAGGCCAAGTAACATATGAAGGTATACCTATCAGAATCACACCAGATTTCTCAACAGAAACTATGAAAGCCAGATGGGCCTGGACAGAAATCATACAGTCCTTAAGGGACCACAGATTCCAACCCAGACTACTATATCCAGCAAAACTTTCAATCAACATAGACGGAGAATTCAAAATACTCCAAGACAAAACCAAATTTAAACAATATCTACATAGTAACCCAGCTCTACAGAAGTTACTAGAAGGGAAACTCCAAACCAAAGAAAACAACTACATCTAAGAAAACAGAGGAAACAGATAAATACACACACACACACACACACACACACACACAAAAAGAATACAAGCAATGAAACTCAGTGACACCACCAACCCCACATCTAAAGTAAGTAACAATTGTTGGTCACTAGTTTCTATCAACATCAACGGACTCAACTCCCCAATAAAAAGACACAGACTAACAGAATGGTTGCGGAAACGGGATCCATCATTCTGTTGCATCCAAGAAACACACCTATGCAACAAAGATAAACACTACCTCAGAGTAAAGGGCTGGAAAAACGTCTTTCAAGCTAATGGTTCCAGAAAACCAGCGGGAGTAGCCATCCTAATATCTAATAAAATAGACTTTCAACCCAAGTTAATCAAAAAAGATAAGGACGGCCACTATATTCTCATCAAAGGAATAATCCACCAAGAGGACATCACAATTTTGAATATCTATCCCCAAATACAAGAGCACCTACATTCTTAAATGAAACAATATTAAAGCTTAAATCACACATTGATCCTAAAACCCTAATAGTGGGAGACTTCAACACTCCACTCTCACCAAGGAACAGATCAACTAGACAGAAAACAAATAGGGAAATAAAAACACTTACAGAGACCCTAAATCAAATGGACCTAATAGACGTCTGCAGATCTTTTCACCCAAACTCAAAAGAGTATACCTTCTTTTCAGCACCGCATGGAACCTTCTCCAAAATAGACCATATAGTTGGTCATAAAGCAAGCCTCAACAGATACAAAAAGATTGAAATAATCCCTTGTATTCTATCTGACCACCATGGACTTAAGCTGGACCTCAACAACAACAGAAATAACAAACAGCCTACACCCACATGGAAACTGAACAACTTGTTACTCAATGACAGCTGGGTTAAGGAAGAAATAAAGAAAGAAATTAAAGACTTCCTAGAATTCAATGAAAATGAAGGCACAACATACCCAAATTTATGGGACACATTGAAAGTAGGGCTCAGGGGAAAATTTATAGCACTAAGTGCCTGCAAGAAGAAATTCGTAACATCACATACAAACAAATTAGTGGCCCAACTGAAAACCCTAGAAAAAAAAAGAAGCAGATACACCCAAGAGGAGCAGACGGCTGGAAATAATCAAACTCAGGGCTGAAATCAATCAATTAGAAACAAATAAAACTATTCAAAGAATCAATGAAACAAAAAGCTGGTTCTTTGACAAAATCAACAAGATAGACAAACCCTTAGCCAAACTAACTAAAAAGCAGAGAGAATCTATCCAAATCAACAAAATAAGAGATGAAAAGGGTGACATGACTACAGACACTGAGGAAATTCAAACAATCATTAGGTCATACTACAAAAGCCTATATGCCACAAAATTTGAAAACCTAAATGAAATGGACAATTTTCTTAATAGATTCCATCTTCCAACATTAAGTCAAGATCAGGTAGAAAGACTGAACAGCCCTATATCCCCCAAGGAAATTGAAGCAGTCATTCAGTCTCCCCTCCAAAAAAAGCCCTGGGCCAGATGGTTTCAGTGCGGAATTCTACCAGACCTTCAAAGAAGAGCTAACACCAATACTCTTCCAACTATTCCACAAAATAGAAACAGAAGGAACATTAACAAACTCATTCTATGAAGCAACAGTCACCCTGGTACCTAAACCACACAAAGACCCAACAAAAAAAAGAGAACTTCAGACCTATCTCTCTTATGAACATTGACGCAAAAATACTCAATAAAATACTTGCAAACCGAATCCAAGAACATATCAAATATATCATCCACCACGACCAAGTAGGCTTCATCCCAGGCATGCAAGGGTGGTTCAACATACGGAAATCCATCAATGTAATCCACCACATAAACAAACTGAAGGAGAAAAACCACATGATCATCTCCTTAGATGCTGAAAAAGCATTTGACAAAGTCCAACACCCATTCTTTTTTAAAGTCTTGGAGAGATCAGGAATACAAGGCACATAGCTAAAGATCGTAAAGGCAATATACAGCAAGCCTATAGCCAACATCAAACTCAATGGAGAGAAACTTAAATCAATCCCACTGAAATCAGGGACAAGACAAGGCTGCCCACTCTCTCCATACCTCTTCAACATAGTACTTGAAGTCCTAGCCAGAGCAATAAGACAACTAAAGGAGATCAAGGGGATACAAATAGGAAAGGAAGAGGTCAAAGTGTCACTATTCGCAGATGATATGATAGTATATATGAGCGACCCCAAAAATTCAACCCGAGAACTACTCCAGCTGATAAACACCTTCAGCAAAGTGGCAGGATACAAAATCAACTCAAAAAAGAAAAAAAAGAAGCCCTCCTGTATACCAAAGACAAAAGGGCCGAGAAAGAAATTAGGGAAACAACACCCTTCACAATAGCCACTAATAACATAAAGTACCTTGGGGTGACACTAACCAAGCAAGTGAAAGACCTGTTTGAGAAAAACTTCAAGTCTCTGAAGAAAGAAATTGAAGAAGATCTCAGAAGATGGAAAGATCTCCCGTGCTCATGGATTGGTAGGATTAATATTGTGAAAATGGCCATCCTGCCAAAAGCAACCTACAGATTCAATGCAATTCCCATCAAAATACCAACTCAATTCTTTACAGACCTTGAAAAAAAAGATTCTCAGCTTCATATGGAGAAACAAAAAACCCAGAATCTCCAAAACAATCCTGTACAACAACAGATCATCTGGAGGTATCTCCATCCCCGATCTCAAGTTGTACTACAGAGCAATAGTAATAAAAACTGCATGGTATTGGCATAAAACAGAAAGGAGGATCGATGGAACCGCATAGAAGACCCAGAAATAAATCCACACACCTATGAATACTCGATTTTTGGCAAAGAAGCCAAAACCATTCAATGGAAAAAAGACAGCATCTTCAACAAATGGTGCTGGTCCAACTGGATGTCCACATGCAGAAAAATGAAAATAGATCTATATTTATCACCCTGCACAAAACTAAAGTCCAAGTGGATCAAAGACCTCAACATAAAACCAGATATTCTAAATCTGTTAGAAGAAAAAGTGGGGAACAGCCTAGAACTCATTGGCACAGGAGACAACTTCCTGAACAGAACACCAACAGGACAGGCTTTAAGAGCAACAATCAATAAATGGGACCTCATGAAAGTGAAAAGCTTCTGTAAAGCAAAGGACACTGTCATCAAAACAAAACGACTGCCTACAGATTGGTAAAGAATTTCAACTAACCCGTTATCTGACAGAGGACTAATATCGAGTATATACAAAGAACTAAAGAAGCTGAAAAGCAGCAAACCAAGTAATCCAATTAAAAAATGGGGAACAGAGCTAAACAGAGAATTCTCGACAGAGGAATATCGAATGGCAGAGAAACACTTAAAGAAATGCTCATCCTCATTAGCCATCAGGGAAATGCAAATCAAAACGACCCTGAGATTTCACTTCACACCCATCAGAATGGCCAAGATGAAAAACTCAAGGGACAACACATGCTGGAGAGGTTGTGGAGAAAGGGGAACCCTCCTCCACTGCTGGTGGGAATGTAAACTGGTACAACCACTCTGGAAATCTATCTGGCACTTTCTAAGACAATTAGGAATAATGCTTCCTCAAGACCCAGCTATACCACTGCTAGGTATATACCCAAAGTTTGCTCAAGTACACAAAAGGGATATTTGCTCAACCATGTTTATAGCAGCTTTATTTGTAATAGCCAGAACCTGGAAACAACCCAGATGTCCATCAACGGAGGAATGGGTACAGAAATTGTGGTTTTTTTACACAATGGAATACTACTCAGCAATCAAAAAGGAGGAAATCATGAAATTTGCAGGCAAATGGTGGGACCTAGAAAAGATCATCCTGAGTGAAATATCCCAGAAGGAGAAATACAAACATGGTATATACTCACTTATATAGACCTATAAGATGTGATAAACATCATGAAATCTGTACACCTAAAAAGATAATCAAGAGAGCGGACATGGGTTCGGATGATCAATCCTCTTTTAAAAGACAGATGGGATGTGCATTGAACGTATGACAGGAGTCTACTGAGCGCATTTGAAAGACTCTAACTAGCAGTGTTTTCAAAGCAAAGACTCATGACCAAACCTTTGGCAGAGTACAGGGAATCATAAGAAAGAAGGGGAGTTAGTCTGATGGGGAAAGGATAGGAGCTCCACAAGGACCAAATATATCTGGGCACAGGGTCTTTTCTGAGACTGACATTCAACCAAGGACCATGTATGGATATAACCTAGAACCTCAGCTCAGATGTAGCCTGTGGTAGCTCAGTAACCAATTGGTTTCCCATAGTGAGGGGAACAAGGACTATTTCTAACAGGAACTCAATGACTGGCTCTTTGGCCTCCCCACCCCGCAAGGGAGGAGCAGTCCTGTTAGGCCACAGAGGAGGGCTTTGCAGCCAGTCCTGAAGATACCTGATAAAACAGGATCGGATGAATGGGGAGGAGGTCCCCCCTATCAGTGGCCTTGGAAAGGGGCACGGTGGAGATGAGGGAGGGAGGGAGGGACTGGGAGGGAATGAGGGATCGGGACACGGCTGGGATACAGAGTTAATAAAATGTAACTGATAAGAAAAAAATAAAATCTAAAAATAATAGGAATAGATGAAAAAGAAGATTCCAGGCTCTAAGTTCCATTAAGTATTTTCAAGAAAACCATAGAGGAAAAATTTCCCAACTTAAAGAAAGAGATGTTCTTAAACATACAAGAGGCTTATAGGACACTAAATAGACTAGGAAAGAAATTCCTCATATCATATAATAGTCAAAACACTAAATTGACAGAGCAAAGAAAAAACATTAAAAACATCAAGGAAAAAAGGCCAAGTAACATACAAAGTTAGACCTATCAGAATCACACCAGACTTTTCAACAGAAACCGTGAAATCCAGAAGGGCCCGCAGAGATGTCATGCAGACTCTAGGAGAACAAATGTAAAACAAGACTACTATACCAAGCAAAAATTTCAATCAACATAGATGGAGAAAACAAAATATTCCATGACAAAACTAAACTTAAACAACATCTACACTGCAACCCAGCCCTACAGAAGATACTAGAGGAAAACTTCAATCTATTGAAATCAACACTACCTCAGAGTAAAGGGCTAGAAAAAGGTTTTTCAAGAAAACCGCCCCAGGAAACAAGCTGGAGTAGCCATCCTAATAGCTAATAAATAGACTTTCTGAGTTCCCTAACAATGCAAGTAGGGCCTGTTTCTGAGTCTGTTGCTTCCTTTGTATTTTTCTCCCCTAACTGGGCTGCCTTGTCTGGCCTCAGTGGCAGAGGATGCACTTAATGTTGCTATAACTTGATGTTCCAGTGTGGGTTGGTACCATGGGGGGGGGGGGCTCCCCCTTCTCTGAGAAGAAGGGGAGGGAGAAGAAAGGGAGGGTGACTGGAAGAAGATGAGGGAGGGGACTGTGATCAGGCTGTAAAGTGATTAAATAAATAAATGAAAAAAAAAACAAAAAATAGACTGGCAACAAAAATTAATCAAAAAAGATAAGGAGAGGCACCTCATTCTCATCAAAGGAAAAATCTACCATGAGTACATCACAATCTTGAAAATCTATGTCCCAAATACAAGAGCACTTACACTTGTAAATAAAACATTATTAAAGTTTAAATCACACATGGATCCCAACACCATAATAGTGACAGACTTCAACAATCCACTCTCACCAAGAGACAGATCATCTAGACAGAAGCTAAATAGGGAAATGATGACACTTACAGAGGTGCTAAATCGAAGGGGCCAAATAGAACCCTTCACGCAAACTCAAAAGAGTAAATTTTCTTCTCAGCACTCCACAGAACTTTCTTTAAAATTGAAAATATAGTCAGACACAAAGCAAGCCTCAACAGATACAAGGAGATTGAAATAATCCCTTGTATCCTATCAGACCACCATGGCCTAAAACTAGACCTCAACAATAACAGAAATAACAAAAAGCCTACATGCACATGGAAACTAAATAACTCTGTACTCAAACAGCTTGGTCAGGCTTCAAACCATGCCTATAAGAGTGGTTCAATATAATGAAAATCATCAATGTCACCCTCCATAAATATACAGAAGGGAAAAAAAAAACACATGACCATCTCCTTAGATGCTGAAAAAGCATTTGACAAAATCCAACACTCATTCATGTTTAATGTTTTGGAGTGATCAGGGATACAAGGTACTTACCTAAACAGCAAGCCTATAGACAGCATCAAACTAAACGGAGAGAAACTTAAATCAATCCCACTGAAATCAGAGACAAGGCAAGGCTGCCCACTCTCTCCATAGCACTTCCACATAGTATTTGAAGTCCTAGCTAGAGCAATAAGACAACTAAAGGAGATAAAAGGAATACACATTGGAAAAGAAGAAATCAAAGTAACACTATTTGCATATGATATGCTAGTATACATGAGTGAGCCCAAAAATTCTACCGGGGAACACCTTCAGCTGATAAACGCCTTCAGCAAAGTGACTGGATACAAAATTAACTCAATAAAATCAGTAGCCCTCCTCTATGCAAAAGACAAAGGGATTGAGAAAGAAATTAGGGAAACAACACCCTTTACAATAGCCACAAATAACATAAAGCACCTTGGTGTGACTCTAACCAAGCATGTGAAAGACCTGTATGAAAAAAAAAAGTCTAGTCTCTGAAGAAAGACATTGAAGAAGATATCAGAAGATGGAAAGATCTCCCATGCTCATGGATCCATAGGATTAACATAGTGAAAACAGCCATCTTACCAAAAGCAATTTACAGATTCAATGCAATCCTCATAAAAATACCAACACAATTCTTAACAGAACTTGAAAGAACAATTTTCAATTTCATATGGAAAAACAAAAAACCAGAGTAGCTAAAAAAATCCTGTACAACAAAAGATCTTCTGGAGCTATCTCAATCCCTGATGTCAAGCTGTACTATACAGCAACAGTAATAAAAACTGCATGGTCCTGGCATAGAAACAGACTGGTGGATCAATGGAATCAAATCAAAGTCCCAGAAATAAACCCACATACATGTGGATAATTGATTTTTGACAACGAGGCTAAAACAATACAATGGAAAAAAAGATAGCATCTTCAAAAAATGGTGCTGGTCTTACTGGATGTCTACATGTAGAAAATGCAAATAGATCCATATTTATCACCATACACAAAACTAAAGTCCAAGTGGATCAAAGACCTCAACATAAAACCAGACAGAGTAAACCTGTTAGAAGAAAAATTGGAGAAGAACCTTGAACTCATCAGCACAGGAGGCTACTTCCTGAAGAGAACACCAACAGCACAGGCTCTAAGATCAACAATCAATAAGTGGGACCATAAAACTGAAAAGCTTCTGTAAAGCAAAGGACACTGTAATCAGGACAATAGGACAGCCTACAGATTGGGAAAGGATCTTTACCAATTCTATATCAGACAGAGGGCTAATATCCAGAATATATAAAGAACTCAAGAAGTTAAACACCAACAAACTGAGTAAACCAGTTAAAAATGGGGTACAGAGGACAGGAACTCCACAAGGAGAGCAACAGAACCAAAAAATCTGAGCACAGGGGTCTTTCCTAAGACTGATATTCCAACCAAGGACTATGCATGGAGATAACCTAAGACCCCTGCACAGATGTAGCCCATGGCAGTTCAGTGTCCAAGTGGGTTCCATTGTAATAGGAACAGGGACTGTCTCTGACATGAACTGATTGGCCTGCTCTTTAATTACCTCCCCCTGAGGGAGAAGCAGCATTACCAGGCTACAGAAGAAGACAATGCAGCCACTCCTGATGAGACCTAATTGACTAGGATCAGAAGGAAGGAAAAGAAGTCCTCCCCTATCAGTGGACTTGGAGAGGGACATGTATGCAGAGGGTGGAAGAAGGGAGGCATTGGGATGGGAGGAGGGAGGGAACCACAGGGGGGATACAAAGGTAATTAATTACAAAGTGTAATTAATAAAGAAAAATGTAAAATAAATAAATAAATAGATAAATAAATCACTTAAATCTAAAATAATAATAATAATAAATCAGGAAAAATGGGGTACAGAGCTAAACAAAGAATTTGCAATAGAGGAATATCCAATGGCAGAGGAAAAACTTAAATGTTCTAGTCCTTAGGTATCAGAGAAATGGAAATCTAAAGGACCCTGAGACTTCACTTTACACCAATCCGAATGGCTAAGATAAAAAACTCAAGTGACAACACATGCTGAAGAGGATGTGGAAAAAGGGGAACCCTCCTCCATTGCTGGTGGGAATGTAAACTTGTACAACTACGTTGGAATTCAATCTGGTGCTTTCTCAGAAAATTAGCGATAATACTTCCTCAAGATCCAGCTATACTACTCTTAGGCATATATCCAAAATATGCTCAACTATACAGCAAAGACATTTGCTCAACCATGTTCATAGCAGCTCTATTCATAATAGTCAGAAGCTAGAAACAACCTAGAATTCCCTCAATGGAGGAATGGATACAGAAATACAGAAATTGTGGTGCATTTACACAGTGGAATACTACTCAGCTATTAAAAACAAGGAAATCATGAAATTTGCAGGCGAATGGTGAAAACTAGATATGATCATTGTGAGTGTGGTATCCCAGAAGCATAAATACACACAAGTATATACTCACTTATAACTGGATATTAGTCATATAATATAGGATAAACATACTAAAATCTATACTCCTAAAGAAGCTAAACAACAAGGAAGATGCTAGGGAAGATGCTCAATCCTCATTCAGAAGGACAAGTGAGATAGACATTTGAAGCAAGAGAAGACAGGGAACAGGCCAAGAAACTACCACAGATGGCCTCTGAAAGACTCTAATGAGACTCATAGCTAAACATTGGGCAGACAGTAGGGAATCTTATAAAAGAAGGGGGAGATTGAAAGACCAGGAGGTGAAAGGACCTCCAAAAGGAGACCAACATCAAAACTGAGCCTTGAGGGCCCTAAAGAGACTGATACCCCAACCATGGACAATGCACAGAGAGGACCTAAAACCTCAGCTCAGATGTAGCCCATAATTTCCAAGTGGGTTCTTTAGAAAGGGTAGCAGGGACTGTCTCTGACATGAACTCAGTGGCATCCTCTCTGATCACCTTCTCTTGGGGGAAGGGGTACAGCCTTGCCAGGCCACAGAGGAAGACAATGTAGCCAGCCTTAATGAGACCTGATAGGCGAAGGTCAGATAGAAGGGGAGGAGGACCTCCCCTATCAGTGGACTCAGGAAGGCACATAGGGGGAGAAGAGGGAGGGAGGGTGGGGTTAGGAGGAGATGAGGGTGGGGGGCCACAGCAGGGATACAAATTGAATAAATTATTATAAATGATAATAATAATAAGAAGAACACTATTTCACACAGGTCATGACATGTAGAAAATATTCCCAAGAGGATGTTTCTCTTCCATGTTTTCTAATTACTCTCTCTGGGACCATTATATCTTTCCAATTTGTAGGACTACTGTTCCCTCTTTGTCAGACTTTGACTATATAGTGCTCTTCTTCTTGCTTTTGTAGAACAACTTTAAATGACTTCCTACTTATTTTCACCACCATATATAAAAGAATCCACCTCCATCACCAATTCCCTGGACTAGAAAACCCATAGTGAGCTGTACAAAAGTTTCATGTAAGGGAAGAATTTTTTCTTCCTCGAGATCTCTTCTCTGGTTGGAACTTGCATCAATTTATGTAAAACACACAGCCATCTTTTGAGAACAAGATACTCAAGGTAATACAATCATTTCATCTTTTGTGACCATTTTGGTTTTTGAAAGCAACTGTCTCACTCTTTAAGTCCTTATCAACTACCCGGGTTTCTTTTCATTCTTTTTAAGGGCGAGATAACTGTGTTTTGAATCATCTTGGTTTTCATATATGAAGATACAGTGACATCAGGTTTGGTGGCACATGCCTGTAATCCTGTTACTAGAGTGGCTGGTGTAAGTTTGCAGTCAGTCTGGGCTAAAAAGCAAAACTGTTAAAAAAAATTAAGAAAAACAAAACAAAAAAGAAGCAGTATGTCATAGACAACTGTCTAAGAGGAATTTTGTTCTCGATAGTTTGTAGCAACTTTGAGGTTAGTTTTTGTTGTTGTTGGATTATTCCTAATTATAACATTCAGTTTAGGGCAAGAACAACGATCCCTTGAGGAGGCTTCCCCTCATCTTCATGTCAAAATGCAGGCCCTACCCTGTATAAAGCCATTTACAAATCTTTTCTATGAGTAATAAGCCTTCAATAGAATCATTACTGGTTCAAATCATTAAGACAGAAAAACTAGCCAGGTGTAATGGTGCATGCCTCTAATCCCAGCACTCGGGGATGCAGAAGCAGACTGATCTCAGTGAGTTTGAGGCCAGCCTGGTCTACAAAGCAAGTCCAGGAAATCCAAGGCTACACAGAGAAACCCTATCTCAAAAAACAAAACAAAGCAAAAGACAAGAAAACTGAGGTCCACAGAGGTTTTCAATTATATGCCTAAAGTCACATAGTTATCCAATAGCAAAGCTTGGATTCACACTTGGGGTTTTGGCTGAAACAATACCATTCATGTTTCACTACCCCACAACATCATCTTTCCTTGAGCTTAGTCATCTACAGTTTCAATTATTCCATCTGTTCCCCATATTGCAAACACTCCTTTGTTAAAACACATTCAGGTACACATAGACACACTGTGTTTAATTCTTTTTTTGACATAGTTACTTCCCTCCTCTACTTTCTGTGCTCTAAAACCAACATTATCTCAAAGAAGGCACAATCTCCTGATGCATTATGAACTAGTAGAGGAAAATCCTAGGCTCAAATGTCAGAGCATTGGTGTAATGGATCTTGCTTCCTCCAGTTATGAACTGTGACATCTTGGACACATTATATCTATATCTATATCTATATCTATATCTATATCATCTATATCTATATCTATATCATCTATATCTATATATAATCATGTATATCTATATCTATATCATCATCTATCTATATCTATCATCTATATC
>NW_026592776.1:2569432-2572681 GCF_907164565.1 Psammomys obesus | reverse complement strand
ATCTCTATCTCTATTTCTATCTTTATCTCTATCTCTATCTATATCTATATCATCTATATCTATATCATCTATATCTATATCATCTATATCATCTCTATCTCTATCTCTATTTCTATCTTTATCTCTATCTCTATCTATATCATCTATATCTATATCTATATCATCTATATCATCTATATCTATATCATCTATATCAATATCTATATCATCTATATCATCTATATCTATATCATCTATAATATCTATATCATCTATATCATCTCTATCTCTAAATCTATCTCTATCATCTATATCTATATCTATATCATCTATATCTATATCTATATCATCTATATCATCTCTATCTCTATCTATATCATCTATATCTATATATCTATATCATCTATATCTATATCATCTATCTATCTATCTATCTATCTATCTATATCTATCATCTATATCATCTATATATCTATATCTATATCATATATATCTATAACTATATATCTATATCTATATCATCATCTATCTATATCTATCATCTATATCATCTATATCATCTCTATATCTATATCTATATCTATATCTATATCTATATCTATATCTATATCATCTATATCATTTCTATCTCTATGTATATCTCTATCTATCTCTATCTATATCATCTATATCATCATCTATATCTATCTATATCATATCTATATCTATCTATCTAATCTATATCTATATATCTATCTATATCTATATCTGTATTTACAGATGTATCTATAGATAGATATTGAGATTCAGATTTTCTCATCTTCAAAATGAGAATAATAGTACCTTTCTCATAGGGTGATTGTGAGGGTTAAATAAGATGATGACTGTAAATGTAGTAACTGATACATGCTGTTATTTATATTATTCATTTTTGTTATTCTATAAAGTCAGAAATAATGATCAGTTAATAGTGATCAAAAACAGTGGCTCCCAGGAGCTGGGTTTATAATTCAACAAGAAAGAGCACTTGCTTTATTAGCAAGTATAAGGACCCAAGTTCAAACCCCCAGCACCTATGCAAAAAGCCAAGTGTGGACACACATGAGCCTAGAACCCTAGCCCCAACAGGGAAAGCAAAAGCAGGAGGACTACTTAAACTTGTTGACTACTACCATAGCCCCAGATTCAGGAAGAAATCTGTCTCAAAGGAATAAGGCGGAGAATAATAGAGCAGGGTACCCAATATACTCCTCTGGCTTCTGTATACATGACACAGCATGTCACACACACACACACACACACACACACACACACACACATCTTTAAAAAAATAATTTTAGCCTGTTGTCGTGGTACTTGCCTTTAGTCCCAGCACTCAGGAGGCAGGGGAAGGTGTATCTCTGTGAGTTAGAGGCCAGCCTGGTCTACATAGTGAACTCCAGTCCAGCAAGGCTGAGTTTTCTTTTGAGATTCCTTTTCAAAACAAAGAAACAAGAAACAAAAACAGTTTTTCCTAAACCTGAATCTTGGTCTCAGACACTTTGGAGATGTTTGTTGTCCCTTCTCCTTCTGGAATCTAAGCTTCTTCAAGTGACCTCAAATTCTCAGCCAGTCTTTGAAACCTCTGACTTAAAGAAGTCTATAAACCCTCAATGTCAGTGGTTTCAGTGGATACAACTGAGTCATTTCAGAGGAATTCCTGTCACTCCTCAATCTCTCCTAAAAAGTTCTATCTTCTCTCATTCCAAATAATGTTCTATCCCATACACAGAAACATAGAACACACATCCTACTCACAGACCACAGCCTGGATTGAGTCATGGCTATGTATGGATCCCAGAAATGCAAGAGCACTCTCTTGTTAGCACATAATATATAGTAGCCCAGCAAAGACTTACGTGGTAGTGGGGAGTTGCCTGACTAGCTAAAATACTGATTAATAATGAGCACTTAACAATATTATTCCTAGACCTCCTTTATGGCCAGATCTACCTACCATACCTGTTTATCTCAAAACTAGCACTCTTTGTCTAGTCAGCAGACTGTTAGCAAACTGAAAATTGGAGAAAGTGTTAAATCCATGAATTCCAAACAACTGCCGTTACTCTAAATGCACAAATACTATGTACAAGGAGAAACCTCTATCCTGGGAACCCAGTGGTGAGTCTCTACTTTCCAGTGTGTACATGGATAGTCTTGATCTTAACACATGGAAGGTAGCAAGTGTGTCCATTGCAGTTTTAGAAAGCCTGGGGAAGTCTGTTCAGAGGCGGTATAATGAGAACAGCTCTCCAAGGCCTTGATATTTTCTCAGGAATCAAACCCATACGCTCACTCATTTGAAACCAGACAGTGGTTAGAAATGGATCTGTTCATTTTCAATCAACCTGAGGGGTAACTAAGGCTGGCAAAAAAAAAAATCACTGTTTGATGCCAGCTGATCCACGGCCCCCAGGTGCTTTGATTTGGATCCCAGCTGGGATTTCTTTCCCTATGAAGAGGCTTTGGCACCAGCTTTTTATCATCCACAATAAGTACAAATAACAGCAGGGAACCAGGCAGCACAGGTGAAATTAAGCTCTGTGACAAATGATTTGGTTTATTTCTGTTAACAACCATGATTTGACCTGAACTGCTTCAATTAAGAAGTCAGAGCAGGTGCCTTTGGTTCACTCATTATATTTGAAAGAGAGAGAGAGAGAAAGAGAGAGAGAGAAGGACATGAAACAGAAAAGATGACAGAACATTAATTCAGTGTGGCATATGGAAGCCTGTTTGTGAATAAGAAGATGAGGGGCTGCGTGATTTCACTTCTTCCACCCCCATTCTGCATTGTAATGTTCTAAGAAAGATCACAAACACTGTATTTATGAGAGCTCATTATGGCAAAGTGTCTATTTGATGAATGGTGTCACTGATTAATGAAGACTTGAAACAATTGGATTCCAACTCAAAAGGAGCACACAGCTTTTAAGAAAAATATCAAATAAATATCAATCCTCCTGCCTTAAAGCTATCGCCCATGTTTCTGTCTTTTAAAAAATTATTTCTTTTATTTTTTGAGATCATAATATATCATTTTCCTTTTTTCTTTCTTCTCTTGAAACCCTCCCCCCTCATTACTCTTTCAAATTTATGGCTTCTTTTTCCATTAATTGTTGTTACATACAAACATGTTTACCTAGACAGACAGACAGACAGGACAGACAGACAGTCAGACAGACAGTCAGATAGATAGATAGATAGATAGATAGATAGATAGATAGATAGATAGATAGATAGATAGATAGA
>NW_026592776.1:2566837-2569422 GCF_907164565.1 Psammomys obesus | reverse complement strand
AGATAGATAGATAGATAGATAGATAGATAGATAGATAGATAGATAGAAGATACATACATATATTCCTAAATATATAAACACATCCTATTCGGTGTAATGTTATTTTTTAAACTATTTTTTTACACTTTTTTTTTCCTCTACAGACACATTTCTCATAAGTAATGAAGCTGGTGAAATCAGACTGGAATGGCTCTTCTCAGTTTTACCCTTAGAGTCTTGCAACATGAAATATCATTTTCCTAGGCTCCCCTCAGGATCGCGATGTTCCGCACAAGCTACAACTTGCAGGAATTAAGCACGAAATGTGGAAAAAGATAATTACACACCTCCATTTGGTTCACAGAGGGACTGAGGCATGTGGTAAGGCAATAGTAAACTGGCTGGATTTTTTTTTTTTTTGGTATTCCCATGTTTCTAACAAAATTCCTTTTCTAACTTTTTATTCTGAAATCTGTTTAGACCTACAGAGCACCTGTTAAGAGCTCTAAGAATGGAAGTATACCTCTTACTCAGCTCTTGGCGACTTTAACAGTTTATGTATCTGCAGTGCAATCTTCAGAAACTGAAAGTTGCCATCAATATAGTGCTAGCATGCCTTATTTGCATTACCCCAATTAGTTCCTCTAACCCTTTTTGTTCCATGGTCAACTGAGGTAACTGCAATCTCCTTGTCTACTCTGACACTGACATTGTTGAAAAACATTGTTTAGTTATCTCCCCAGATACTTTGTAATCTAGGTTCATCAGATGTGTTTTTCATAATTAGACTAAGATTATGCATTTCATGAAAGAATATCAGGCAAGTGCCTTTCCAGGACTTCATATTAGAGAAACATGATGCTGGCATGCCTGATTAATGAAGATCATTTGCTAAGATATGTCTGCTGGCTTCGTTGCTGTCTTTCCTTACAATTAATAAGTACCTGAGGCTAATAACCCTTTTCTACTCAAATAGTCGCCCACTAAATGTCATGGCCTATCATCACATCCTATCTTGGAGACAGCTTTTTTTTTTAAAGAGACCATGTTTATTCACTCTGTAGGGGTACAGTACGTGATGGCAGGAAAGCCATGTTGGCAGGCACTTGAGGTCAAGAGAGTGATGCATGCTGGTGCTTAGTTGACATTTCCTCTTTTTACATTTAGTCCAGGACCTGAGCTTGTGGAATGGTGCTACCCACAGTTAAATCGAGTCTCCGACCTCTACCTAAGGTAGACAATCTTTCACCAGAACACGGAGAAGCTAATTCAGAAAATTCCTTGCAGGCCTGTCCAGAGGCTGACCTAAACAGACAATTCTTTACAGGTACATCATGAGGCTTTTTCTTAGGTCGTGATGAATCCTGTCAGCTTGACCACTAATATTAACAACAAAGTGAAATCTACAGTTAGTTGTTCTTTTTCATAGGCAGATTGGGCATATTAATCATGGTGGGGAGTTTATCTAAGTCCTTTTTATTAATTATTATCACAAACCTTTGAATCAGGAAAATGAGATTAAAGGGCAGACACAATGAAGGAATAACTGTGAAAAGGGAGAAAGGTTGTATTCTGAATTGCCTGTTCATTGAAACAATGTCTCAGTCATAGTGAAGGCTGACAGTAGCTACACATAAATTCTGTATGGTCACAGAACAACTAACTAGTAATTATTTTGTTTTGAAGTTTATTATTACCATTATTATTATTATTTACAATTTATTCACTTGGTATCCCAGTTGTAGCCCCCTCCCTCATCTCCTCCGAGCCCCACCCTCTATCCCTCTCCTCCCCTACCCCTCTTTCCTAGTCCACTGATAAGGGAAGTCCTCCTGTCTCCTCCAGGTCCTTTTACATCCCCCCTTCTTCCATAAGACCCTGAACTCTGTCCAAAGCTTGGTTGTGAGTCTCAGCATCTGCATCAATCCCCTGCTGGGTGGAGTCTTTCAGAGGACACTGTGATAAGCTCCAGTCTAGGTTCTTCTCCTCTACAGCTTTCGGTGTCTATCCTTTGGAGACAGCTTCTAAAGTACCCACTGGTAGTTCGAAGAGTCTAAGGGCAGAGTAAAGATGAGCTGAACATACTGCTGGAATATCTAATTAACAGTGTGTACATGAGGCAATTGTTACTTACTTACAAAAAATATATTAAAAAAAAAAAAAAAAAACAGGGTCTCATATACCCATGTCTGGCCTAAAACTCACCTCATAAACCAGGGTGGCCTCGAACTCGTGGAGATCCACTTGCCTCTGCCTCTTAAGTGCTTAGCTTAAGTGCTAAGGCCTATGTCACCATCCTGACCCGGAAATGAACTCTTCTTGAGGGGTCATTTTACAGAGCTATACGTCACAATGGGGAAGGAATTTATGAGCAGGAGGGAATAAAGGAGAGTTCAGTCAGTAGCGGGAGCCGAGAGCAGACCCCAGAGAGCCCTGAGAGCCCCACCGCTGCAGCCGGCCTCGTCACCATCACACTGCGGGAGGAGCCTCAGCCGTCGCTGCCTGCCCCATCACCACCACCGCGACCATGAACAGCGAAGATAAGACCCAGAAGCCACCTGCTGCCCCAGCTGCTGCCTCTGTTGCTTCCCCAGTTGCTGCCTCTG
>NW_026592776.1:2566639-2566827 GCF_907164565.1 Psammomys obesus | reverse complement strand
TGCCTCTGTTGCTTCCCCAGTTGCTGCCTCTGTTGCTGCCCCTGTTGTTGCCCCAGTTGCTGCCTCTGTTGCTTCCCCAGTTGCTGCCCCAGTTGCTGCCTCTGTTGCTTCCCCAGTTGCTGCCTCTGTTGCTTCCCCAGTTGCTGCCCCTGCTGCTGTCCCTGCTGCTGCCCCTGCTGCTGCCCCTG
>NW_026592776.1:2542555-2566629 GCF_907164565.1 Psammomys obesus | reverse complement strand
CCCTGCTGCTGCCCCTGCTGCTGCCCCTGCTGCTGCCCTCAGCACCACCAACACCAAGCCAGGCTCCAGGGACAGTGGCGCTGGTAGTAGTAGCTTGGGCAGCCTCACATCTGTAGTCCCCACGAGCCACAAGAAGATCATAGCAACGAAAATTTTAGGGACAGTAAAGTGGTTCAACGTGCGGAATGGCTACGGGTTCATCAATAGAAATGACAACAGGGAAGATGTGTTTGTTCATCAGACTGCTATCACGAAGAACAACCCCAGGAAATACCTGCGCAGCGTAGGTGATGGAGAGACAGTGGAGTTTGACATCGTGGAGGGCAAAAAGGGTACGGAGGCGGCAAACGTTACAGGCCCCGGCGGAGCTCCGGTTCAGGGCAGTAAGTACGCGGTGGATCGCAATCGTTACAGATATCGCAGGGGCCCTCCACCCAGTCACCAACAAAACTACAGGGACAGTGGGGAAAAGAATGAAAGACCGGAAAAAGCTCCTGAAGGCCAGGCCCAACAGCGCCGGCCCTACGGCAGGCGAAGGTTCCCACCTTTTTATTTGCGGAGAACCTATGGGCATCGGGCACAATTTTCCAACTACTCTGTGCAAGGGGAAGTGATGGAGGGTGCTTACAGCCAGGCTTCAGGAGAACAAAGTAGAACAGTAAGACAAAATACCTATCCGGTGAACAGACCACGACTCCGCAGGGGCCCTCCTCAGCAAAGACAGACCAGAGAGGATGGCAATGTAGAGGGCTCAGAACATCCAGATGAGACCCAAGGTCATCAGCCACCTCGCTGTCGGTATCACCAAGTCAGTTATTCTTCCCAGCGCAGACGCCCAGACAACACTAAAGCCCAAGATGACAAGAAGACAAAAGCGGCAGATCCACCAGCTGAGAACGCGTCTGCTCCCGCGGCTGACCAGGATGGGGCTGAATAAATGCTGGCTTTACAGTTTCTAATATCCAGTTTGGTCATTCAACGAAAACAAATAAACACGAAATTCCAGCAATGAATGAACAAAGATTGGAAGTGAAGAACTAAAAACGCTTGCTTTTTGTCTGTTGACCAGATTCACTAACCATCTGCATTACCTCTGCATTAAGAAAGAAGAAAAAAGGCAAAAAGACCTGGTTTTTGTTTCATAGCTGGTTAACAGATTTTTAAGAAATTCATTTGTAATTTGCAATAAGTTCACAACTTGATTTTTTTTTCCAAAACAAAAATCTACAAGCCGCAAGCACCTGCTGATGACAAAAAAGAAGCAAGGATACACAATCAAACTGAAGTCTTCTTAGGCTAAGGGATTTGTTTTTTATTTGCTGATGAATAGATATGTGATTTTGTGGACTATTCTGGATGTGACTATCTTTACCACATATTTAGAGCTGCCTTTTTGAATAATAGCCGACTCTTTCAACTACATCATCATGGAGAGTTTAATGAGAGGAAGCTGAAGTCTGCTAATGTTCTCATTTACCCCAAGGCTTAAGAGCTCATCGGAACAATAGTAGAACCTTTGAAGAAGATGCTCACTTAAGCTGAAGTATAGGCTACTCATAATAAGGCTGCTGCTGGCTAATGGGGTGTGTTCCTACTTGCTTGAGAAACAACAGTAGGCGATGATCCTCACCTGGCCTTTTACCTTAACCCATTTGGACTCAACAATATCTATTTGTGATAGAACTGGCAGCCATCTATGCAGAGGACTAACTAGTGTCAACATTGTTTTTTGTGGGTTCACTTGAAAAGCAAGCTGTAATTAAGTTGGCCAAAATCATTTGTCAAACTCCAGCATCATTATATAAAATACTATATAAAAGCTCAGAAAATGTTTACTGCCTTGACCTAATTATTTTCTCTTTCTTCTTTTTGCAAAGAAAGAATTTACAGCATTTTCAAATAACATGAATATTTACATAGGGGGCTGACAAAACACTCCTGGATTGATAAGTTCAGTAAGGTTGTGTGATTCAAGATAAACATAAAAAATAAGTCTGATAATGTCTTAGCAATTAACATATGAACATTGAAATTAAACACAATTTACAATTTGCAGTTGCTCAAACACAATTGCAATGCCTAGGGTTAAACCTAAAAAAACAGATACAGGACCTCATACAATAGAAACGTCCTTCTTAAAAGCAAAACAAACTCTAAAACATTGTGGGGATGGGAAGATAGTGTTTATTTAACTTACACTTTTCACATCACAGTCCATCATTGAGGGAAGTCAGTGCAGGAACTAAAGTGGGAACCTTGGGTCAGGAACTGAAGCAATGACTATGAAGAAGTGCTGCTTACTGGCTTGCTCTCTTTAATTAAAAAAAATTCAGATTTCATACAGGAGTACAGTATTTAATCATTTCCACTTGTCCTTTCTTTCAAACTCATCCTGTGCACACCTAATCACCCTCAAATTCATGATCTCTTTTTAAATTATTGTTACATACATACACACACACACACACACAGCCTGTTGAGTTCATCATGAGCAACAGCCTCTAGTGTTTTAGGGTTCATACGTGTTTTAGGGATGACCACTAGGATTGGATAACCTGTGGGAGGGTAGTGCTTGTTCTTGGAGAAGGCTGATAATCCCTTTCTCCTCAGACATTAAGTGCCTAAAGCTCTCCCATCTAAAGGTAGGGCATCGTGAGATTCCCACCATCCGTATCAGCAAAATCAACTGGTGCTGTCTCCGTGAAGATCTTGTCTAGGCAACCATACTGTAGAGATTTTACTGTTGCAGCTTCCCTGTGATATATAGAAGACAGTGTCTCACAAAAGACTCCCTGGTAAGCTACCTCTAACAATCATTCTCCCCATTTCCCACAACATTCTCTGAAGCTTAGGTGTAAGAGTTGTGTGGTAGGTGTATCAATTGGGGTTTAGCATTCTGCAGTCAGTTGTTCTCTGTATTTTGTTCAGCTGTGGATTTCTATAATTGTCTCTGCTGTTAAAGGAAGCTTCTTTGATGAGGGGTGAGAGCTACACTTTCCTTGGGTATAAAGTATTTAGAGTGCAAGTAAAAATTATCCTGATTTAGGAAAGTGGCAATAGTAGGTTCTCCAATATGGTCTATGACCTCAACAGCCATGGATCGTTGGCTGGATTTACAGTACCAGGAAAGATTCAAATACAATTAGATGGCTGTTGGTTACACCAAAGATGAAAGTGTCCTCACTGCACCCTTGGGTATATTTTTCTATGCTGGTAATTATGGTTAATAAGCTTTCCAGCTTGGTAGGACTGTTGATTACTTTTCTCCCTTGCATAAGATTTCCTGATACAATGAGAGCTAATCCTCAGGAAAGATTTCAGGTCAGTTCCAACTCTAGTCTTCTAAACAAGCCCTGTGTCAAAATGTGGGGTGTCTTCAGCAATGGCTTCAAGTTCTAGAAGGAAACCAGTGGCAATGGCAATAGCCTATATATTTTCAGGGGCTCTCTTGAGTCTCCCTGACCACAATTCAAATGTATTTTATATGTAAATATGTATAAATATATATGTGTGTATTTTATTTTAAGAAAACACAAAATATTATTTTCCATAGCTTTTTCAAACATTCTTAGTGTTACTTAAAGATCATGAGTACTCTGAAGAATGGAAAGTTCAGACCATCTATAGGAAAAGGTGGAGGGTGTTAAAAAGGTAGATAGAATTCACAAACTCCTTGTCTATGCCAGTTAATTTCACTTAGTGGAATATTTGTCTTAATGACAGACAGCTCTATGGATTAATTGGTAGTGCTCCATTTTTCAAATGAAAGTGAAGACCCAGAGGTTGAGATTCCTCAATTGGTTTGGTGAAGGTCAAACCTAGGTTAATTGGATTCCCAAGGCTAGTCTTTCTTAGCTTACCATATTTTGCCTTGATGGAGCAATGACTTCAACAATCGTAGTTCAAGAGCAAGTTTGAAAAACGTTCTTTACATGACATAGAAGGGTATGTACTTCTGAAATTTCTGTGAGTCTCCTGTTGGTAAAATTCATGAAGTGAAGCAAAACACCTCATGAATTTTTCTGAGAGTTGATATGTAAAATCAACACCCAGAGAAATTTTCAGAAATGGCTAGGACCTTAGCAGCTCCAAATATGTAAGATCTCGATGAAATTCTGAGAATTGTGTTTTTCTTATCTCCTTTTCATTCCCAGTTTTCCTCTTCTCAAGTACATAAACAAAAAAAAATTATATTCTCATCAAAACACATGTCATTAACTGCTAATCAATTCAAAGCTCAGAAATTCCCTAGTAGCCTCTCACTTTTCAGAAATGCCAACAAGAGATAAAGTACTGCTGATTAAGCCTTGGCTAATAGGAACAGGTCTGTCTCAAGGGGCATCAGGTGCCAGAAACAGTACCAGCAAACATGGTCCAAAAGTAGGTCTTCTATTTGTAGGTGTCATGAAAGACATAGAGGCCCCTAGATCTTAGGTATTAATGCCTACTACTTGCCAAGATCACAAAAGTTGTCTTCAAAGAAAACAGATTGAAAAGACCATAGTCTATAAGCCAAGGGCTACTGGAGGTCAGTGAAGTACTCTAGGAAAAGAGAGTGCTCCTGGAAGGACAAATAGAACTTCTGGAATGAGACATGACTGACTACCTGGACACATATATAAAACAGCTTCAGGCACAGTTCTGGCCTGAACCTGAATAGCTCCCAAATAAATCACTATGTCCATTGTGTTAACTCTGTCCTCTAAGCAGGATATGGCCATAGCTGACTTCAAATCAGAGCAGCTGGGATTATGCACATGAACCACTCACAGGACTGGGTTTACGGAAACTCCCTCACAGAAGAGAAGGACAACTCCAGAGACATCACATAAATAACACATGAGGCTGCACAAAAGGGGCCATGAAGGTCCTGGTGGTGGAAATGTCTTCAATAGTGTATCTGCCTGTAAGTTGCCTATCCTGTTAGCTAATTCAAAAAACAAACAAACAAACCTCATTGATTCACCAAGACAGATTTTGGTGGGATCATTTCTCTAGTCTGCCATTGGTGCCATAGATGGGGTATATAGACATTCGTTCACATTCTTCCCCTAAAAGTTACTGCAGCAGTGCCTTCAATGACATTAAACAAGGTGGCAGATTTGGGGAGATGGCAGACACACACACACACAATCACACACACACACAAAAAAACTCACTATGGCTCTGGGTGAGAAAGGCTGGTTTTATAAGCAAGGTTAAATGGGAGAAAGGCAAAGAATATGCAGGATGAATATGGAACAGGTTGGAAACTATGTAGATGGTAAGACAGGAGCATCTACCCCAAATGCTCATGGGATTCCTGACCACTGGAATGAAATGCAGTGTGATGGAATCACGCTACCTAAAAGCAGAGAGGGAATAGAAATGACAGCACCAGGGACCCTTAGTGTTCTCAGATTTCTCCTGCATGATAACGATACTCCTGAGGGTCCCAACAATCCCTGTGAAAATGTGAAAAAGTAGCATCTTGCCGAGGACTTATATTGAATCATGACCATTAGAGGTTGGCAAGAGGGTAAAGCATTTGTCTAGCAACTGAGTCTAGGTACCGTTTACTGTAAACAGCTTTTCTATGGTCTCCTAGTGACTTGCAGAGTGACATAAGGACTGCAGTGAGAATGTGAAACTTGGGATTCTAGTATCTGAGTTCTAAGTCCAGCTTTGCCCCTTATTGGTTATATATCTTTGTACAGATGATTTAATCTCACAATGTTCTTGGCTCATATCTATAAAATGGAGTAAATAACAGTACCAACAAGTTAATTGCCACAAAGATTAAATAAGAACTGGAAAAATAGCTTAGTGGGTAAAAGTACTTGTCATGAAAGCCTGAGTCTTAAATCAGATTCCTAAAGCTCAGTTACACATACATCTCTCTTTCACACACACACACACACACACACACAAAATATCAATAAATGAATTAATTCTTAAAAACTGATTGGCCTGCCCTTTATCAGCCCCCCCTCAGTGGGGTGCAGCGTTACCAGGCTACAGAGAAAAACAATGCAGTCACTCCTGATGAGACCTGATAGACTAGGGTCAGATGGAAGAGAAGGAGGACCTCCCCTATCAGTGGACTGGGGGAGAAGCTTGGGTGGAGAACTAGGAGGGAGAGTGGGATTCGGAGGGGAAGAGGGAGGGGGCTATAGCTGGGATACAAGTTGAATAAACTGTTGTTTAATTTTAAAATTTTTAAAAAAGATTAGATGAATAAATACAAATTGACCTAAAATGTTAATGTCATTTTAAGCTTCAATAACTTCAGAGATATGGATAGTACATGCTTGCAGAAACCATTATTTGAAAGTTATTTAAATTTGTTCTGCACTCCTTACTTTTATGAACTCATTTTGGTTGTATAGAATGTGCTTAGAAAAATAGAAAAATAATAAATATCTGGTTTTATCCTCACAAATACTTATCCCTGAGAAGTAATACAACACTCATTTTTCTGGAGAAAATGAAAGGCCTAGTGCTACCTCTTTGTGATATATTAAGAATGTGCTTGATTTCTTTTTTAATTTTTATTAATTACAATTTATTCACTTTGTATCCCCCCTGAAGCTCCCTCCCTCCTTCCTTTCCAATCTCACCCTCCCTCCCCCTTATCCACCCATGCCCTTCCCCCAGTCCGCTGATAGGGGAGTTCTTCCTCCCCTTCCTTCTGATCCTAGTCTATCAGGTCTCATTAGGACTGGCTGCATTGTCTTCCTCTGTGGCCTGATAAGGCTGCTCCCCCCTCAGGGGGGAGATGATCAAAGAGCAGGCCAATCAGTTCCTATCAGATACAGTTCCTGTTCCTATTACTATGGAACCCATTTGGATATTGAACTGCCATGGGCTACATCTGTGCAGGGGTTCTAGGTTATCTCCATGAAGGGTCTTTGGTTGGAGTGTCAGTCTCAGAAAAGACCCCTCGGCCCAGATATTTTGGTACTGTTGCTCTCCTTGTGTAGCTCTTGACCTCTCTAGGTCTTTCTATCTCCCTCTTCTTTCATAAGATTCCTTGCACTCTGCTCAAAGGTTGGGCATAAGTCTTAGCATCTGCTATGATACCCTGCAGGGTAGAGCCTTTCAGAGGCCCTCTGTGGTAGGCTCCTGTCCTGTTCCCTGTTTTCTCTCTCTTCTGATGTCCATCCTCTTTGCCTTTCTGAATGGGGATTGAGCATCTTAGCCAGAGTCCTCCTTGCTCATTAGTTTCTTTAGGTGTACAGAATTTAGTATATTTATCCTATGTTATGTGTCTAATATCCACTTATGAGTGAGTATATACCCTGTGTGTCTTTCTGCTTCTGGGGTACCTCACTCAGGTTGATCTTTTCCAGTTCCCACTATTTACCTGCAAATTTCATGATTTCCTTGTTTTTCATTGCTGAGTAATATTCCATTGTGTAAATGTACCATAATTTTTGTATCCATTCCTCACTTGAGGGGCATCTGGGTTGTTTCCAGTTTCTAGCTCTTACAAAAGGAGATCTGAACCCCATTCATTGAGAATGAATCATCAAGAACATTTCTGTACCCATACTAGTATCACCTGCAAGTGAGGCTCACAAAGTTTAAAGAAACCAAACTTTCTTGGGACTAGGAGAACTCTGTAAGACCTATTCCCTGATCACTTCAAGGATGGCAGAAAGCAAATGTCATTTGATAAAAAAAAAAATCCTTTTAAAACTGCTTCTTTAGCATCTACAACTAGTACAATTTGACTAGCATCAAAACATGGGCCTCCCTTCTACCAAAATTTATATCCCCACCAGCCCATTGCACTATTTGAAACTCCATCATCACAGGCTAAAGGTTTCAGATGCAGACACCCCAGGGAGCATTAAGAGCTTTCAGTCATCAACAGTGGAGTGCAACTTTGTTTAATCAGCTGCTTTCTCCTAATAGCTAGCTGAGTAGCTTGGAGGGAAAGAAGAGAAATTCTAATTGTAGCAAACTAAAGTAGAATTTGCAAACCCAGGGCTCTGCCATAGAGAAAACAGACAGAGGTGTCCTGAGGACTGTGGGAGCATCTGGCATCTGTAAGAAGGGAGGTGACACTCTAAGAAGAAAGTAAGCCTAGAAAGGGAACATTAGCAGCCTTGCTACCACAAAGGTGTCTTCTTTTCTGCCCCCACCAATTACAACCAGAGTTCCAGGCACCACAGTAAATGTTTTAGAAAAGAGTACAGGATCAGTTACAGACTTCATCTATAGAAGTAATTTGAAAGTATTATAACCAGACAGAACCTTTAAAGTTTAACATTGATGTCACTAAATTCTAATTTTTGTGTTTGTCTGCCACACCAAAAATTTACAAAATAATTCATATTCTTTACTACTAGGTTCCCTTAAGAAGAATCATTCAGTAATGTAATTAAAAATGAAAACCTTAACTCCTTGTCTTTAAATGCAATTGTAACATTTCCTGGGGAGAATATAATGTTTCAAGCTTCTTTTTAATTTTGTTTTATGTGTAAGATGGTACTTTAGTGGTAGACATTACTTGCACTAAAATGATGATGCAAAACCACCAGAACTCATAGTTGTGTATCTTATACTTGCTCAGATCAATGCTATGAGTACAATTAAGGATGCATGCTTGTGCCTGGGATAAATCTTCATACTGTAAAATGAAAAATAAGATTTAAGATAATCATTTTCTTTCTAGCCTAACTCTAATATAAAAGAGCATGTGTAAAGAGATGTGGGTTTTTTTGTTTGTTTGTTTTGTTTTGTTTTTTTATGAACTAAGGACATAATGGCCTACCCTCAACTAAAAATCACTTAACTGGCTTATGTGAAGTTGTGGAGAATTGACAAGAATGTAGCTCTGGTGATGCCAGAAGGTCTCTATTCAAGAAAGATATTCAGGTACCTGAATTTAGAAGCTGGAGATGCTCATGGGCACCTTAAAACATGAGTGTGAGGTAAGGTGGAGTGTATTGGGAAAGTAGGAGAAGTGATGGTGGTTGTAGGTGAGGACTTAATGTTAGGTTCTAAGGTTCTCACCATTGAAATTTTCTTCCTTTGGGGGTAAGGCTAGGATATGTGATAGAAGAGTAAAATGTCTGCTCCTTACTTGGGAAGTCCCCAAAAGAGGAGAGCTGTCTTTATTTGCTGCATCTACTCTCTTCACTTGAGTTCCAAACCTGGAAGAGTTTGGTGATGGGATCAACATTCTCCTTTCTCCTTCAGGACATAGAAACAGGAATAGGAAATGTGGAAGGAGTAGCTCTTCCATAAATATCATCTGGCATATCCCTCCCCCCACCACACACACAAAGGACAATAGAGCATGTCATCTACTCAAAAAATGAGAGAAGAGGGAATTAGACAGAGATGAGAGGGGTGGCTCTAGGAAAGGAGCATATCATGTTGGGTCAGCTCCCTGGTCCTTAAAGTAGGAAGGGGACAATGTTAAGGGGTCAGGCTGTGTGTTGTAATTGCGAGGTCTGCAGAAAGTCAAGGGAAATGCGGTTTGGTGTAGGCCCAAGAGAGTGAGAGAGAAATGAGGAAAAGTGGGCAAAACATGTGGAAAGTAGAGCCTGTGTACTTAGTGAGTACTGACCACCACATTGAACATGTGAATGTTTGGTAGAAGTCCCATTTCACCTCTCTCCTGGATGATTTGGATTATGGAGTGCTGGATATCATTTCTTGCTTTTCTTTCAGGTGAAGTTAAGGAACAAATGAAGACGTGCATGTGGCAAAACTCCCAAGGCTACTTAGAAGGAAGGTATATGATTCTAGTTATTCTTTATTGGCAATATGTCAATTAGCTTGACTGTGGCCATTATTTCACAACATACTCACGCATCAAGTTATCAGAGAGTTTCCCAACCATCAGCCCCAAGCTTTTCTCATGCTTTAGTCTATGCTTTCTGAAAAGTGGAAAAGACAACTAAGAAGCAGTGCACCACAGGGGATGACATTCTTGCCATGCCTATACTATCTATCCAATTTTGTGACTGGTTGTGTGCTTTTGTCAAACCCAGAAGGCATAGTGTTCTTTAAAATCTTCTTACACACTCCTACATCCCTTGCAGACTTAGAATTCAAAAAGCAATCTCATTCTTCTGTTTTCAGCCTTTTTCTCCATGGAAGTTTGCAAAAAAGCTCCACAAGAAGAAAAGGGAAAAAAAAACTGTGAATGTCCACAAGGTTTCCAAACAAAAACAATAGTAAGTCTAATATTTTAAAAAGAAAAACCTCACCCAAACATTTTCAAGTTTAACACTGCCAGGGTTTTCCCTAGCTTGAGGCAAAAAATGACTTTTTTATTACATGGAGGAAAGGAGCATTAAATCTCACAGGCCTGAGCCAAAGCTAAAACTCTCTGGGTACATTCTAGGAAGGCATAGATGTTTGAGCAGCCATGGAAGGCATGCTGTCTAATTAGAAATGCATGGATCTCTTTGGCTCTGTCTTTAGGATATGCAAGATCTTTCCTGCTTGGTCTCTCTTAGTTCCCTAAGAAGAGGCCTCTGGCATGAGCAGAGGTTCCTTTGTGGGGAATGAACAGTGAACAGGGAAAGCTCAACATAGCTGACAAGAGGGTTCTGACAAAGCTATCCTTGTTTCTTGCTTTTCAGTCCTTTATAACAACTTCCTAAGTGTGTTCAGATTTATAGGAATGCCTTATTTGTTTATTTAGGAAACAGATGTGTTCCAAAGCAAGAGGTCGTTGGACACGGACTCTGAAGCCAATGGCTTCAAACCCTTGATTTACCACTTTTGCTGGTGCAACTTGGCCAGGTTAATGAGATATTGTTAGCATGGCCTCTTTATCTAATGTGGAGCTAAAACAGCCTAGACTACAAGTGGTTGGCAAACAATGTGAAATATTGGCCTAGCAAACTGCCTTTTTTTTTGGCTTCTATGATGAAGTCAATAATACCGTCCCAGAGGAAGGGTCCTTCTTGTGAGTTGCATCACCTAATGATGATATTATCAAGATTAAATTCATTATCTGCAAATATCAGAGACTTGAACATTTTAAAATAGCAAGGGCTCAACCGAGTGTCAATTTATGCCGAACTTTATCCATTTTATAAGAACACACTGTCACATACTCTCATTTCTTAAACTACACAGAACACACTTGTCTGACAATCAAATTCTTCAGTTTCCATAGGAGAGAGATCAAAAGCTGGGAACCAGAACAAAACAATCCCATGGGATGTTAGTTCAGCACAGACTGGCCGTACAAACTAGAGTGCTCGGCTCCTGCCAAGATCAAGCACATAAACCTGAGTTTGCTTTCCAATTTTCAGGCAATTATAACTACTAGATTCAAAACTGTCTCAGGAAGCCCTTCTTGCACAGTGCTGACAAGTGCTTTAGGACACACGCGTGTCCAGCCTGTGATCTATAAGCTTCATGTACCCCAAGACAGCTATGGGTGTGACCCATTCTGTCAAAATGTAAACTTACTTGAAACACTGCAGGATTTTTTGCATTTAAAAACAAGTGTGTTTTTAAATGCGCACACGCATGTGCCATAACACATATGTGGAAGCCAGAGAACAACTTGTAGGGCTTGATTTTTCTCCTTCCACCATCAAGATGAAACTCAGATAATCAGGCTTGTCAGTGCTTTTAACTACTGAACCATCTTGCCAGCTTCTCTCCCCCTCTTTTAAACTTGATTATATGGTTCTCAGGCATAAACCACGTAGGCAACAATATCTTACTTCAATGTCAAAATATCAGGCATCCCTGGAGGATAGAGGGCGTTGGTGGTTTGAATAGAGTGGCTCCCATGAACTCATATATTCACATGCTTAGTCTCCAGTTGGTGAACTGCTTGGAAGGATTAGGAGGTATGGTTTTCTTGGAGTAGGTGTGACCTCATTGGTGGCAGTGTATTGATGAGGATGGGCTTTGAGGTCTCAAAAGCCTAGACGAGGATCAGACTTTCTCTTTCTCTGCCTGCTGCCTATTAATTGGGATGTAGCTCTATCTTCTTCCCTAGTACCATGCCTGCTTTTGTGCTATTATGCTCTCCACCATAATGATAATAGACTAATCCTCTGAAACCATGAGCAAGCCTCAGTTAAATTTTTTTTTCGAAGAGTTGCCTTGGTCATGGTGTCTCATCACAGCAATAGAACAGTGACTAAGACAATGGCCTTAGAGAGAGCTCATTCAAAGTAGTCACTAATACACAGATAAGATTATCCACTACTTCACTTATTCTTAGTCACTGCATATTGATGCTATAATTTTTCATGGTCAGCTTCTCCCAAAGGATTCTTTCTCAGCGCTTTAATAAAAAAAATGAATTTCTAGGCTGGGGCAATGGTTCATTTGGTAAAGTGCTTGCTACATGAAAATAAAGATCATAGTTCTGATCCCAGCATCCAGGTAAAAAGCCAAGTAAAGTGACACATATCTGAAATCCTAGCACTTGAGATGTAGAGATGTAGGAGCCCTTGGGCTTGTTGGCTAGCTAGTATAGCCTAATTAGTGAGCTCTGGGTTCAGTGAGATATTCTGTTTCAAAACTAAAAATGGCGAATGACCTTAGGCATCTATACACACATTCACACATATAGACATGTACACATATATTACTCCATACAGACAAATAAATAAGTTTCTGTAACTCATGGAAAAATTGAAAGAAAGCTTTGAGAAGGAGAAATTATTAGAAGAAAATGAACAAGAATATCATGTCCATTTGAGTATCCAAAAAAAAAAAAAAGGATAATAATTTCTGGCTGCTTTAAAAAGTAAAACTTTTTTTTTTTTTGTCCTACAAGAAGATTGGGCATTCTTCGACTAAAGATGCAGATTGAAAAAGTTTCATTCTAGTGTCCTAAAACAGAGTAAACAATAGTCAGATGTGTAGAGATTAAAAGTAGAGATTTTTCTGGAAACCGGGGGGTGTTGGCTGGTTTTATGTCAGGTTGATACAAGCTCGAGTCATCTGGGAAGAGGGATTATCAACTGAGAAAAGGTCTCCATCAGACTGGCCTATAAAGAAGTTGGTGGTGCATTTTCTTGGTTGATGTTGGAGGATTCCGGTCACTGGGGGCAGTGCTGCCCCTGAGCAGGTGGTCCGGGAAGGTATGGGAAACCAGGATGAGCAAGGCAGGAGGCAGCATTTCCCCATGCTTTGTGTTTCAGTTCCTGCATTGACTTCCCTCAGTGTTTTGAGACTTATAAGATGAAATAAACCCTTTCTTCCCCCAGTTGCTTTTGGTCATAGTGTTCTATAATGGCAATAGAAACCCAGACTAAGCACTGGATTTGAATACATCTATACCAAATGACTCAGAAAATTTCTTGGACCTCAGTTGTCATCTGTAAAGTGGAGGTGGCAGACCACTTACTTCCTTAGATTATTATAAAAATGACCTAGGGTAATGCTTTATAAGCACCTCCTAATAGACTTGCTTTTATAGGGAAACCTTTAAGGAAGGCTTTGAGAAACTCACAACTTTCTTCAGTTTATTTTGGGGGAAGAACTTCATACGCAAACACTGCATCTACACCATTTCTGTCCCCTCATCCCCACTGACAACTCTTCTCATGTTCTACCCCCTGACAAATCTATACCTCTTCTTCAATTATTTTTGTTATATGCATATACATTAACTGAGTTACCTGAATGAAAAACAGTGGATTATCTACTTATAAAGGGACAGATTCAACAGTAACAGCACCATCTTCTGTTTGTATAGTCATTTACAAACTATTTTTACAAATATCAACTTATTTAATTCTTCCATTTATAAAATAGGGCTCCACTGACAGATGAGATCATGGAGATGCTAAAACATCAAGCAACTTCTCCAAGTATGAAAATAAAGTGAAACAGGTCAAGATTATTGGTGCAGTAAGGCATTAGCTAAAGATATCACTAGCTTCTCTAACACACAGCGTCTCAGTGAGTTAACATATTTCATTATCAGAAACTGTTTATTGAAAGTATTTAAAGACCCAGGTGACTAAAAATATTGTGGTCCCATCGAAATACACAAAAACCTACATGAAATTTAAAAAAACTATGCACACAGAAGATTTCTGGACACCAGGCCTAGATACATAAGATGTTTCACTTCTGTGAACCTTTTTGTTAGCTACAAGTAAGTAGCATCTAACTATAAGAAGACTTTGAAAAATAAAATCTAGTTATTTGGGATGGGGATTGAACATTTTAGTTAGGGTCCTCTCTTTTGCTTAGTTTGTTTAGATGTACAGATTTTAGTGGGTTTATTCTATGTTGTATGTTTATATGAGTGAGTATATACCATGAGTGTCTTTTTGCTTCTGGGACAACTCACTCAGGATGATCCTTTCCAGGTCCCACCATTTACCTGCAAATTTCATGATTTCCTTATTTTTCATTGCTGAGTAATACTCCATTGTATAGATGTACCACAGTTTCTGCATCCATTCTTCAGTTGAGGGGCATCTGGGTTGTTTCCAGCTTCTGGCTATTACAAATAAAGCTGCTACAAACATGGTTGAGCAAATGTCCTTTTTGTGTACTTGCGCCTCTTTTGGGTATATGCCTAGGAGTGATATGGCTGGATCTTGATGAAGTGCTATTCCTAGCTGTCTGAGAAAGCGCCTGATTGATTTCCAGAGGGGTTGTACAAGTTTACATTCCCACCAGCAGTGGAGAAGGGTTCCCCTTTCTCCACAACCTCTCCAGCATGTGTTGTCCCTTGAGATTTTCATCTTGGCCATTCTGATGGGTGTGAGGTGAAATCTCAGGGTTGTTTTGATTTGCATTTCCCTAATGGCTAATGAGGTTGAGCATTTCTTTAAGTGCTTCTCTGCCATTCGATATTCCTCTACAGAGAATTCTTGAAGAAAAAGAAAACAGGAAACAACCTTGGAACCTGCCACAGAGGGCCTCTGAAAGCCTCTGCAGTATAGACTGTCAAAGCAGATGCTGAGCCTGATGGCCAACTGATGGGCAGAGTGAATGGAATTTTATGTAAGAAGTGGGAAATAGTAAGAGCTGGAGGGGACGGGAACTCCACAAGCAGAGCAACAGAACAAGATAATTTGAACACAGGGAACTTCCCAGAGACTCATACTCCAACCAAGGACTATTCATGCAGATAACCTAGAACCCCTGCAGAGATGTAGCCCATGGCAGTTCAGTGTCCAAGAGGGTTACATAGTAATGGAAAGAGGGACTGCCTCTGACATAATCTGATTGGCCTGCTCTTTGATCACCTCCCCCTGAAGGGGGAGCAGCCTTACCAGGCCATGGTAGAGGACAATGCAGCCACTTTTGATGAGAACTGATAGACTAAGATCAGAAAGAAGAGGAGAACCTCCCCTATCAGTGGACTTGGGGAGTGGCATGCATGCAGAAAGGGGAGGGAAGGTGGGATCAGGAGGGGAGGAGGGAGGAGCTTATGGGGGGATACAAAATGAATAAAGTGTAATTAATAAAATATAAAAAATGCAAAAAAAAATCTAGTTATTTGTTCCAAAACAGAAAAATGGGGGTGGAGAGCAGCAATGGTCCATCCATCTCTTCCCCAGCCAAAAAGACATATTAACCTAGAACAAAGTCCAGTGTCAGTTCCATAGTGTGTTTACACTTTAACGGGTTTCTTATCAGTTAACAGATCTACAAGGAACAACTAAAGACATCAATGACATTCCTGAAGATTATGGCATTGGAAGAATTGAGGACATTTCAAGCCAAAAGATCACATACTAATAAGGCTGGTGGCAAACTGAGGACATGGTAACTACAGAAGGGTCAAAGATAACCATAATGTACTATGTCAACATCGCTGGGCCAACAGGCTGAAACAAATCATATGACCATCCCTGGAGAATAGCTCGCCCTTTTCACTGTGCAAACTAGGACAAGATGTGAAGGGATGCAGTTAGGCAAGGATAAAAGTTGGGCTCTGGCCTTTGAACTGAAATATGAGATTCTGAAAAGCGCTCCTTAAGATGAAGGTTTTTAAATCACAAATATAATACTTAGCACAGAACCTGACATAAAGTAACTTCTCAATAGCATTTTGTGGGTGGAAAGAAGAGTGAATGGGTATAGGTTTAAGTTTATTTTCTGTCCACATCCCGTCTCCCATGACACTCAGCCCTCTAAACTTGAACCAATGAGAGTTTCTGAATTCTTACTGGTGACAGTGAGTGAGTGAGTACTATCCTCTGCCAGTTAGTGAATAATTGAAAAATCTGAAATAAACTAAGGCAGTGATACTATATCACAAAATGAACTTTTCATGTTTGGATGAGTGCCATTTAGTGAATTATTTATTCTACTTTGTGGTGGGTGTATTTTGTATAAGTAATGAAGATTTAGTAACATTCACTACCACCAGCTTTTTGCTGGTAAATGTCATTCCGTGCCTGTACATTTTTCATCACTGACTCCCATATGCTTTAACCCAGGATAGCAGTATAGTAAGGCAAAAAGAAAATGCTGAAATACAAAGACTCCACAGACAGACTGACAATGTTAGTAAAAAATTACCTACCAGGAGTTATACAGTGTGTCTACTACTCATCAGCTCCCTGAGAAGTAACGTTTTCGTTGGTTTTCAAGACAGGGTTTCTCTGTGTAGCCTTGACTGTCCTGGACGTGCTTTGTACTCCAGCCTGGCCTCAAACTCACAGAGATCTGTCTGCCTTCCCAGTGCTGGGATGACAGGCATGCACCACCGTGTCCAGCTGGGAAGTGACTGCTAATCTGTCTTACTAAAGGTTTGGGGAAAAATTGTAGTAACATTCATCTCCTTAGAACCTGCTCATGGTGTCATAGGAGAAACTTTCGGAAATAATCTTACTGTTTGAAAAAAAAATCACATTCTAAATTAAGAATAAAATTTTCAATCCTAGTAATATTCTAGCTGAATATACTTAACTGATTTATTTTGAGGATCATGGTCTCATTTTTCCATGGAATGTTCTTTAATTTCATGAGAAAGCATTAGACAAATACAATTTAAAGAACATTCTGTAGAACAATGAGACTATGATCCTCAAAATAAATCAGAGATTAAAAAAATACAGTCCATGGAAATGCACCTGATTAAAGGTTGAAATGTGACTAGGTTTTATTTTAATTTCTCTGAAGGAGGGTATCAAAACAATCAAGAAAACTTGATGTAGACTTTATACTATCAAGTGGTAGTTTATCAATGTTCAGTTTCCAGAATTGGCTAATTGCACTGTGGTTTGCAAGAGAATGTCATTATACACTGAAATATTTAGAGGTAAATGGTCATGATGTCTGCAAGTTGGCCTAAAATGCTCTGTAAATAATAATAACAGCAATATGTGTACATGTAGCGAAAGCTTGGGAAGTGTTTTAGAGTAGCTAGTGCTTTCTGAACCAATCCTGTCTCTGACTAGCTATTGGTTTGTATTATTTTCTAGAAAACACTAATAAGTAAATCTAGGTTAAAAAAAAAAACCCAAAAATCAATTATAAGTCCATAGGTTCTCTGTAAGTTTGGACAATTCATCTTCAAAAGGAAAGTTTAAATTTCATGCATAGGCTCACATTGTAGAGTACCATACTCTTGGCATCAGCAAACAATAAGGCATAGACTAAAACTTTAATATTATGTATAATATCCAGTGTCAATCTCATTTTATATTGCTTTTCATTTTTTATTGATTCTTTGTGAGTTTAGTTTCATGCAATCTAGTCCCACTCATCTCTTTATCTCCTTCTATCTACCCTCCACCCTTGCAAACCTCCCCCCGCAAAGTATTAAAAAAACAAAAACAAAAAATAAACAAAACAAAACAAAACATAGAAAACATCTTATCGTGGAAGCTGTGGTATGACACAGTGTGTCCCACAGTCTAGCCCTATTGTCCAGATATCTTCACTTGCCAATGTTCATTGCAAAGTGTCATTGGTCAGGTGTGAGGTCTCTGGTTCCTGTGACACCATCAATACTGGATCCTCACCAGGACTCCTCCTGGTTATCCTGTTGTTGCCCTGTGTCATGGAGATGCTGCAGCTTTGGATCTGCAGGACCAGCCCCTTTATGAGTCTAAACAATTCACAGATGATGTAGATTTTTAGGGTGGGCCAACTCAAAGCCCTTTATCTTGGCCTGGGTGGTAGCTGAGCTGATCAGCCTTCTGGCTCTCCCTTATCCATATCACCAAGGCAAGATCTGCTTCTGCCTAGGCCACCCAGTGCTGCCATCAGCAGGAGGCAGGGTCATTTCTCCTGCTCTCATGCCCTCAGGATCAGCATGCTTGCACCTATGCCAACAGAGCCAGCTCCAATGTGCTGCCCAGTCAAGGAACTAGGCTCAATTTCCCAAGTGCTGCATTGAACCAGGGGCTGAGCCAGCTGCCCTGCTCTCACACTCTCAGGGCTGGTTCACCTGCGGTCTGCTATTAGGGCCAGCTCCTCTGCTGAATTCTCGGATTGATTATGATCCTTGAGACATTGCATCCCTCCTCAAATGCAGCAAAACACGAATTTACAAGAATATATCTGTGACAAGCAGAAAAATTAAGCTGTCTTGAGATGGACACACTAACAGTTGCCTTGAAATTCATGCCCCACCAAAAATAGAAATGACAGCCAGGGTCACTCATGAAGAGCTGGAATGACAGATGTTGAATCTTCAAATACCAGTCTGCCTTATTTGGATGGACATCAGCATGGAATCCTGTTTTTAGCAACAGATATTTGGTGTTAAAATGTTTTGTTTGAAAAGTTGGGGGTTGAGTTTGGGAACCTCAGTGAGCCTTTTTAATGAAGGAATTGGGATATTTGTGTGGAGGGTGGTAAAGATAATCAAACAATAGTTGTGTACTGATAGCTCAAGAGAAAAACTAAGTGGAGGTCAGCTGCAGTTCAATTCAACCTCCTCCTTCTCATGTGGCACAAGAAGCTATTACTTTCCTTATGGGAAAGGACTGGTACATGCACAGAGAGCAACAATGGAATTTATTACAGCCGGTTATCCACTGTATGTGAGTTATATGACTAGATAGAAGGAACACAGTGTCTCTGAGTTATCTGCTTAGAGACAGAAACAGCCTTGAAGCAGGCAGCCTTCATAATGGTGTTTATCACAATAGATTTTTTTTTCCCTCATTGCCAGAGGTCAGGTGATTTACCAGGTTTCCTATTGAATCTTGGATCTCTCCTTTCATTAAGTCATTTTTCTCAAGAGATTGGAACATTGAGTTATGTTTACTACATTATATGTTCTTAGAAAATTGAAAAAAAATCATAGTAATTCTAGGAAAAAAGCCCTGCTGCTCCTCCCAGAACCCATTATGTTTTCTTTTTGCTCAAGCTGTTTAGAGTCCTTAAAATGCCACTTAGAGCCCTGCAAAATCCTGTCTTTAAATTACATTTCCTGGTTTTGCCGTACCAAGACTTTCATCACTCAAACATATGTCCACACTATAGTCAAGAACACTTCAAGTTCCCCAAACACATCAGACCCTTGCTATTTCCTATCTTGTCTCCTAGAAATTATTTCTGTGTCATTTCTGCATAGGAAATTTGTATTGATCCTCCAAAACCAAGTCCAAATATAATTGTCTCTGTAGTATTATCTATGATCTTTGCTTCCTTCTTGCCCTACTTTCTTTTCCAATCCTCCAATAGTATTTATAAATAATCCTCTCTCAAAGTCACTGGATAGTCTTTTAGAATCAATTTCCTAGCTAAAATTTTTGTGGTTGATCTTTTATTCCCTAAGAATTTTATACAATATATTTTGATCATATTTTCCTTCCCCAACTTGTCTCCCATCTCCATGTCATCCCAATGTTATGCTATTTTTCTCTCTTAAAACAACAACATGAACTCTGACTGGCCAAATTTTGTACAATATATTTTGATAATACTTTTTCCTCTCCCTCCCATCCTACTCCCCCTACTTACCAACCCAATGTATTCCTTATTTTTTCACTCTTAAAACAAGAACAACATGGAGTCTGACTCATTTTGGTTAACTACTACTTGAGCAGGGGCTTGCCCTAGATTATGGTTGATATACCTAGTGTCTCGCCATTGAAGAAAATTGATTTCCCCTCTCCAAAAAGCTAGCAATTACAAATAGTTTCTTGGATATGGGCGGGACTTGTGTCTATTTTCCCTCCTCAGTGCTAGGGTTCTGTCCAGTTTAAATGTGTACAGGTCTTCTTGTGCATGCTGCTATTATTTCTGTGAGTTCATATGTACACCAGCCTACTATCTCTGGAAGGTGCTGTTTGATTGGAGTAATCTCCCACTTCTGGTTCTTACAGTCTTTCTTCCCACTCTCTTCATTATTGCTCCCTGATCCTTAAGAGTAAAGAGAGGTATTGGTTTATGGTATGTAAACGTGCTTTTGTTATAATCTCAAGTGTAGGATTTTAGTTTCTACACAGCTGATTATTGCTTAGTACAGGGGTGTGGTCTTTGCCAGCTGGAATTAGTTGAATTCTGAGGACTTCAAGGGGTATAAATATGATAGCCCAGAGGAATAAAGCATGGTGGCTTGGAAGAGGGGGATGAGGACTGCTTTCTGCACTTGCTGGCTTGCTGGCTTGCTGGTTTACTGGCTTGCTAGTTCCCTGGACTTCTGTATAACTTGACAACTAGCATTGTTATTGACCCCAAAGAATCCTATGACCCTACCCAGCAGGAATAAGTAAAGAGGGCTACATCCCCTTTCCCTTTCAACTTTCTTCTCCCCTTACCTGGGGTTGGGAGGTTGGAAGGGAGGCATAAGCTTTAAGGAGACCCAAATGACAAGTGTTTGAAAATGTAGCACCTATAGAGAGGTTTGATGAAAATGTCCTCTTTATGCCTAAGTGTGACAGGATTTCTTACTTCACATTGTTCAGTTGTGGTTCTCTATGCTAATCACCATCTACAAGAAGACACTTAAAAGGACTGAGTGATGCACTGACCTATAGGTATAGTAATATGTACTTAGTAATAATTTTATTGCCATGTTCATCTCTGGAATTAATATTAGTAGGTTCTTCCCTAGAGCCCATTACTTATCTACTCTCAGTGTTTTTTTTTTAACAACTTAAGGAAGGAGACCCCACTTTATACATTATTGAATTATCAACACAAAAAGCAATTAATGCTACATACTAGGTAGTTAAAAAATGTATATAGTGGAGGGGCAAGATGGCGGCGCCGGGAGGACTCTCATTCTGAGGAGCAGCACAGCAGGATTGGCACAGTGACCAGCAATCAGAACTCGCGGCCATAAAACACAAGGGATTGTGTTTCACAGGTGAGAGGATACCCCACGGTGGGGGATTCAATCAGCTTTAACTCACCCGGCTAAACCGCGGAAGAGATCCTGGTTCCGCCAGGCGCTTGGTCGCCAGCCCAGAGCTACCCGCCAGTGTGATCTGGTCACGGTCCCAGACTGAACTGTGGGCCCACAACACTATAGACTGGATTTCCCAGTCGAGAGATAACCCCACGGAGCAGGAAACAATTGGGACCGGCCTAAGGTTACCCAGACATCCCCTGGAAAAGACTCGGGTTACGTGGGCGCCCCAAGAGCCATCCCGGACCCAGAGCCGGGACCCAGGCACCTGAAGGGAGCCCTGCCTGCCTGCGCGCCTGATTCGCCGCCTCAGATAGAACTGTGGGCCCCAGGGCACCAGGCACCAGAGACTGCGTTTCACTGTCAGGTGCAAACCCACAGGGAGGGAAACAGCTGGTCTGATCTCAGAGCACCCAGCCGACACCCCCATCCCGAAATGGTCTAGGGAAAAATAACCCAGTTTAGGCAGCAGCCAAGGCTCCAAACGGCCAGAAAGGCGGAGCCACAAGCGGACATCTGTGCCTGTGGGTTCTACTCCCCACCCCAGACAGAACAGTGGTCCCCAAAGCAAATACTGGGTGTGTCTGGGAGGAGGAAACCCCCAGTGGAGGGGATCATCAGCTCTAACGCTTAGGACACCCAGCACCAAAACACTTCCTGGATTCACGCAGAATCTAGGCTCTAATGCAGGCAGGAGCGCTGTGCTCAGCCGCCATTATTGAGTTCCCCTAGGGCACTGGAACACAGCTGCATCCTCAGACCTACAAAAGCCAGAGAGCCATTACAGCAGCCCTCAGATACTGTGCCAAGGATCAACCAGTTATCCCTAGCTAGACTGTCAAAACCGTGGGAATCCCTGGTCCTTCAAAGGGCTGCACCCACAGTGTCTGAACCAGTGCGGTGCCTGCAGCCACCATCCCAGACAGGGACACACAGCTTCTGGTCCAGAGTGAGGCACCCAGCCTCGAGACCAGAGCAGCGCCCCCAGGCGCCAACTCAACCTAGGTGCACATTCTCCAGGTCCAGAGCGAAGACTCAGCCTGGCATAGAAACAGAATGGTGGATCAATGGAATCGAACAGAAGACCCAGAAATAAACCCACACACTTACAGACACCTGATTTTTTTTTTAATTTTATTTTTTTCTTATCAGTTACATTTTATTAACTCTGTATCCCAGCCATGTCCCGATCCCTCATTCCCTCCCAGTCCCTCCCAGTCCCTCCCTCCCTCCCTCATCTCCACCATGCCCCTTTCCAAGTCCACTGATAGGGGGGGACCTCCTCCCCATTCATCTGATCCTGTTTTATCAGGTATCTTCAGGACTGGCTGCAAAGCCCTCCTCTGTGGCCTAGCAGGACTGCTACTCCCTTGGGGGGTGGGGAGGCCAAAGAGCCAGTCATTGAGTTCCTGTTAGAAATAGTCCTTGTTCCTCTCATTGTGGGAAACCAATTGGTTACTGAGCTACCACGGGCTACATCTGAGCAGAGGTTCTAGGTTATATCCATACATGGTGCCCTGTGCCCAGATAAATTTGGTCCTTGTGGAGCTCCTATCCTTTCCTCATCAGACTAACTCCCCTTCTTTCTTATGACTCCCTGTACTCTGCCAAAGGTTTGGTCATGAGACTTTGCTTTGAAAACACTGCTAGTTAGAGTTTTTCAAATGCACTCAGTAGACTCCTGTCAATGTTCAATGCGCATCCCCTCTGTCTTTCAAAACGAGGATTGATAATCTTACCCCATGTCCGCTCTCTTGATTATCTTTTTTAGGTGTATAGATTTCATTATGTTTATCATATCTTATAGGTCTATATAAGTGAGTATCTACCGTGTTTGTCTTTCTCCTTCTGGGATATTTCACTCAGGATGATCTTTTCTAGATTCCACCATTTGCCTGCAAATTTCATGATTTCCTCCTTTTGATTGCTGAGTAGTATTTCATTGTGTAAAAAAATCACAATTTCTGTACCCATTCCTCCGTTGATGGACATCTGGGTTGTTTCCAGGTTCTGGCTATTACAAATAAAGCTGCTATAAACATGGTTGAGCAAATATCCCTTTTGTGTACTTGAGCAAACTTTGGGTATATACCTAGCAGTGGTATAGCTGGGTCTTGAGGAAGCACTATTCCTAATTGTCTTAGAAAGCACAAGATAGATTTCCAGAGTGGTTGTACCAGTTTACATTCCCACCAGCAGTGGAGGAGGGTTCCCCTTTCTCCACAACCTCTCCAGCATGTGTTGTCCCTTGAGGTTTTCATTTTGGCCATTCTGATGGGTGTAAGGTGATATCTCAGGGTCGTTTTGATTTGCATTTCCCTGATGGCTAATGAGGATGAGCATTTCTTTAAGTGTTTCTCTGCCATTCGATATTCCTCTGTCGAGAATTCTCTGTTTCGCTCTGTTCCCCATTTTTTAATTGGATTACTTGGTTTGCTGCTTTTCAGCTTCTTTAGTTCTTTGTATATACTCGATATTAGTCCTCCGTCAGATAAAGGGTTAGTGAAGATTCTTTCCCAATCTGTAGGCAGGCGTTTTGTTTTGATGACAGTGTCCTTTGCTTTACAGAAGCTTTTCAGTTTCATGAGGTCCCATTTATTGATTGTTGCTCTTAGAGCCTGTGCTGTTGGCGGACACCTGATTTTTGACAAAGATGCCAAAACCATACAATGGAAAAAAGATAGCATCTTCAACAAATGGTGCTGGTCCAACTGGATGTCTACATGTAGAAAAATGAATATAGATCCATACTTATCACCCTGCACAAAACTAAAGTCCAAGTGGATCAAAGACCTCAACATAAAACCAG
>NW_026592776.1:2507608-2537555 GCF_907164565.1 Psammomys obesus | reverse complement strand
AGGACAATGCAGCCACTTTTGATGAGAACTGATAGACTAAGATCAGAAAGGAGAGGAGAACCTCCCCTATCAGTGGACTTGGGGAGTGGCATGCATGCAGAAAGGGGAGGGAGGGTGGGATCTGGAGGGGAGGAGGAAGGGGTTTATGGGGGGATAAAATAAAAAAAAATGAATAAACTGTAAAAAATAAATAAATAAATAAATAAATAAGAACAAAAAAATTAAATAATATATTGTATACTAAAAAAAAATGTATATAGTAGGAATGCTTCAATCAGCGAAGGCATCCACGAATAAAGTTGGCAACTATGCTTTCTTCGTGGCCTACAAGCTGGACACTTGACAATTTAGCACAGTGTAATTAATTCCCTCTGTTCACTCAGTGTCTGCCTTCTGCTTTTGTAAGGCATTTTATCTCACATTAAAGCTGCATCATAACTATTATGTTCGCTTTAAAAATGAATAAAGCAGGCTTGGAAGATGACTGAGTGGGCAGTAATGATTTCCGTACAAGCCTGAGACTTGGACTCATCTTAGAAATAATCCTCCTGTCTTAGTGCTCAGGAACAGAGTGACATAGGAGACATTTCTTCCTTACTTTGACATGCATCAGCTCATGAAAAGATACTCAGTAACAGTTGTCATCAGAGAAATACTAGAGTGGAAACCACAGTCACATGGCATTTTATGCCCACTAGATGCAGATGTCATGCAAAAACAGAAAATGTAAAACATTAGTGAGGTTGTAGAGAAACTGGCATCTTCATTACCTCAGTGGTGAGAATGTACAATGGAAAGCAGTCAGACTGCTTGCCCTTCCTCTCCTAAGGATCTACCCAACAGAAACAAAATCATACAAAAATATGATGATTTGCATCTAAATCTCTGTAACAGCATTAGTTGTGATAGCCCAAATGTAGAAACAACCTAAAAATCTACCAACCAATGAATGGATAGATAGAGCATGGTGCTGTTGTAACAGCAGAATACTATTCAGCAATGAGTAAAAACAAAATGGTACATGGTAGAACAAGAGTGAACATCATGCTAAGTGAATGAGTGCAAAAGACCACATAATATATGATTCAGTACATATGAAATGCCTAGAACAAGTAAAGCTAAGAGAAAGAAAGTAGATTCATGGTTGCCTGGGTATGGAGGCAAGAAGATAGACTAAATACAAGTGGGAACAATGGATTTTTACAAGGGTTATAAAAGATTTTTAATTGAATTGTGGTAATAGCTATACAAATCAGTAAATTTACTATAAAAAAGTCATTAAATCCAATACTTAGATGAATAAACCTTGCTGTATTAAAAGTATTCTTCAGTGTAACTGTGTGAGATTTTGTTTTGTTTTTGAGACAGGATCTTGCTTTTTATCTCAAGGTGTTCTTGAATTTGCTGTGTAGCCTACTCTAACTGCAAGTCCATGGTCCTCTTGCCTTACCATCCTGAATGCTGAGGTTACAAGCATATGCCATTTTTGGCTGACTTCGTTATTTTTTTTTATTAATAGTCATATACTTTGTACAGCAACACATGTATCTCTTCCAGCTTCTGGATCTGAAATCCCTCTGCATGCACCTAATCCCTGTATAGCACCCAGAATCCATTTACTCAACACCTAAGAAGGGTGACGGGGCACCTTCACCTGCCCAATCCAGGTTTCTACTCTACACTCTAAAATTTGCAGAAGCATTTAGTAGGGATGTCAGTTTCCCCAAAAGACAATTTACCATGCACTGGATATCATCCTGGCATACACAGTTCTTACACATTTTCACATTCTGCAAGGAGAGGCACCAAGAGTGGAGGAAAAGTTTCAAATGGGTATAGAGTATTTCTCTTGGTCTTAAGCAGTTAACAGCATGTTCATAGAAATGTTTATTCTCCGTGTTTTATTCTTTCTATTGTCCTTTCTCCCTATTTGTTCCTTTTTTTCCTTAAAAGGCATTTTTCTGAAGAGTCACCTCATAAAGCACATATTGTTGTGTCTGTATTTATGACACTCAATGCTAGAAAACCTACTGAGTTATTTACATACATAAGCCAATTTGATCCTATAACAATATAAGGGAGTATGTAGTGGTTTGAATCAGAATAGGCCCCACAGGCCCATATATTTGGTCCCTAGCAGATGAAACTACTTGGGAAGGATTAGGAGGTGTGGCTTTGTTGAAGGAGGTGTATCACTAGGGTGGGCTTTAAAGTTTCAAAAGCCCACCCATCCCCAATTATCTCTCTCTTTCTCTGTCTCTCTCTCTCTCTGTGTGTGTGTCTCTATCTCTCTCTCTCTTCATTGTTGCCCGTACATTGGGAGGTAAGCACTCAGCTACTGCTCCAGCACCATGCCTGCCTGCCTCTTGCCATGACCCCCTCCATGATAGTCAAGGACTCTAACCCTCTGCAACCATAAAGTCTTTCTTCTATAAGTTGCTGGGGTTATAGTATCTCTTCATAACAATAGAAAGGAAACTAAGACAGGGTACATCATTGTTTTTTCTAGTTAAACAAAAGACAAAGGAGTAACTCCCCAAGCTAATACTTGTCAGCTGGTATTTGAGCCCTAATTATGTACTAGTACTTGGGCACATAATTGCTGTATATTCTACAGCATCATGAACATAACACTGTGCTAAGTTCTATGACTTTAGTTATTTTAGTGCTTTCATCTCCATTTTATGAACAAGGAAGCAGCTGGTACTGGACTGCAGATTTTCCTATTTCTATCAGAAGGCTTTTGATCCATTATATCATGAACTGACTTTCCCTGTACTTTTTCTTCTATATCAATCTTCCTTAAGCATAAGCATACATCAGAATCCCTTGGAGAAATAATCAGATTCTATTGGGCTCTAATCCTAGAATTCTGATTCAGCAGATCTGTGGCAGAATCTACTTTTCTGTGGTTCTATGAAGCTCTAAATATGCTGATACTACTGGTCCAAGAACCATACTTTGAGAACTAATGCTCTTATTCAAACTGATCCTACCCCAGGAGAATTTAAAAAGTAATTCTAATACTCAAAAACAAGGTTTTGAGCTACAAATATGACTAAGTGGGTTCAAACATAAGGACCTGTGCTTGGATACCAGGCACCCACACAATAAAAGTCAGGAGTGATAACGTACAGCTATAACCTCAGTGCTGGACAGGGACCAAAGACAAGGATGTCCATGGAGCCCACTGCTCATCCAGTCTTGCTAGTTATTGAGCACCAAATGTAATGGGAGACCCTGTCTCAAAAAGTAAGGTGGAGAAGCAATTAGGGACAATAACAACCTGTGGTTTCCCTCCACATGTGACACACAATGGGGAGAGGAAGAAAGAGAGAGAGAGAGAAAGAAAAGAAGGTTTCACTTGCTTCTCAGGCTTATGCCAGAGTGGAAAATTGTGATCCCACACCCTTTGGTCTGTATCCCTCTCATCTCTCAGAGCCTGAACTTTGAAAATCCAAGTTGTCATTTGGACTCTACCTCCCCCCGCTCCCCGTTATATGGTTAATAAAACTCAAAATGCCTCAATTTACATCAATGCCCACTGGTTTAATGTAGAAAGATTGGTGACCTGGAATCACAGAGACCCCACTGAAATCTCAGATCATTTCATATAACACTTTAGACTAAAACCTCATAGATTTATCATATTATATAAGTATCCAGCATAAAGGATTTTGAGTGAAATTGACCTTTCCTCTGTAGTGAGAGAGCATCTGATCTTCAAGTGTTACTTTTTCTTCTTATGAGGTTACCATCTCTGTTGTCCCACCTCTACAACTGGATGTAACCTTAACCACCTCCTTCATTGCCCTATCTCTAAATATCATTTCTTGGATATCAAAGCTTCAGTGTATGTTGCCCTCCGCATCTGTGATGGGTGAGAAAAAAGAGCTGGAGACACAACAGATGCTCACTGCCCCTGGCTGTTTTTTTCAGCTTACTCATAGAACCTCTATGGACTCAAATATGTATTTGTGACCCACATGAGAAACTATTCCCTTGACAGTTTGCTGCTGACAAAAAAAATAGAACTTAAAATAATCTTAATTCATACTTTAATATTTTCAAGGATCACAAAACCACAGCAGCCATTTGTAAACTGTATTTAACTAGACAGAGCCTGAAAGAGAAGATTTGAAAGTAATCCCTTAGCAATCACCAACACAGAGGTCATTTACATATGCAGTCAGCCTTCTGCATCCACAGGTGCCATGTAGCCAGCCAGCTGCTGCTAGAAAGCATTTAAAAACCGCGTTTGTATTAAACATGAACAGACTTTTTCTTGTCATTATTCCCTAAGCATTCAACTATGACAACTATTAATGTAGAATTTACACTCCAGTGGTTAGTACAAGTCATCTCAGTAATCTCAAGATAATTTAAAGTATACAGAATGTTATGCTTAGATTATGTGTAATTACTATGAAATTCTGCCGTTATCAATAAAAGACTTTAGTATTCACAAATTTTGGTATTTATGAAGGTCCTGGAATCATTTTACTGTTGATTCTCCCTGCCCCCTATTTTCTCTCTGTGTCTCTGTGTGTATGTGTGTGTGTTAGCAATTCTGAATAAAAGTTCAGTGGCCCCTAATTTTACTACCATGCCTAGAAGAAAGAACCTGAAATTCAAACAAACGGCTTGCTATAAGCTTTGTTGGTAGTTACAAATACTGCATAATTATTACAAGACATCAATAGACACTAGATAGAGACATTAAAAAAAATGAACCACATCATCAGACCTAATACTAAAACCCCAAACTGAGAAAATAAATTCTGTAAGCTCTAGAAAGGAAATGAGAAAATTATAAATGAGAAAGGAAACAAACAAAACCAAAACAAACACACACATATACACACAAAGCAGAGAGGTAGAGGTGATCCCAAGTCAGACTCCCACTGGAAGTTTTGTTAACTTTTAACAGTCAAGTATGACAAATAGTTGTCATACTTGTATACTTGTAACTTTCCATTGGCTCCCAAATTACTCATGATGTGAAATCAATAAAAATGAGACTCTAAGAAAAATACACACAAAACACCAAAATGCTTCAAGTGTCCAAAGTTAAAGTGCTTGAGTTGGTTAAGCGATAACTTCATGCTCAAACACAGTCTGAGCAACAAGACTTGTAGTGATTAACAAGGCCTAGCCTAGCCAAACAAATGGATTTCATAAACATGTTTACATTTTCCGCATTACACCATGCTGTGAATTTCAGTTAAACTCCAGTTCCTAGTGTGAGCAGCAGACACTCTTCCTGCTGATTCAATAGGAATGAAAGCCCCTAAGACAGAGGTGAGTATTAACAAGCTAGCTCTGAACTGTCCCACATTTGGGGCATCTTATTGAAAATCTCACTTCACAGCCAATCAGAAGAAAGGAACCATAAAGGAAAAGCAGCTTTAAAAAATCTTTGTCTTTTTGCTTCTGGGACAACTCACTTAGGATGATCTTTTCCAGGTCCCACCATTTACCTGAAAATTTCATGATTTCCTTATTTTTCATTGCTGAGTAATACTCCATTGTATAGATGTACCACAGTTTCTGCATCCATTCTTCAGTTGAGGGGCATCTGGGTTGTTTCCAGCTTCTGGCTATTACAAGTAAAGCTGCTACAAACATGGTTGAGCAAATGTCCTTTTTGTGTACTTGCGCCTCTTTTGGGTATATGCCTAGGAGTGGTATGGCTGGATCTTGAGGAAGCGCTATTCCTAGTTGTCTGAGAAAGCGCCAGATTGATTTCCAGAGTGGTTGTACCAGTTTACATTCCCACCAGCAGTGGAGTATACTCACTCATATAAACATACAATATAGAATAAACCCACTGAAATCTGTACATCTAAACAAACTAAGCAAAAGAGAGGACCCTAACTAAAATGTTCAATCCCCATCCTGAAAGGCAAAGAGGATGGACATCAGAAGAAAAAGAAAATAGGAAACAACCTCGGAACCTGCTACAGAGGGCCTCTGAAAGCCAGAAGAAAACAGGAAACAACCTTGAAACCTGCCACAGAGGGCCTCTGAAAGCTTCTGCAGTATAGACTGTCAAAGCAGATGCTGAGCCTGATGGCCAACTGATGGGCAGAGTGAATGGAATTCTATGTAAGAAGTGGGAAATAGTAAGAGCTGGAGGGGACGGGAACTCCACAAGCAGAGCAACAGAACAAGATAATTTGAACACAGGGAACTTCCCAGAGACTCATACTCCAACCAAGGACTATTTGTGGAGATGACCTGGAACCCCTGCACAGATGTAGCCCATGGCAGTTCAGTGTCCAAGTGGGTTACATAGTAATGGGAAGAGGGACTGCCTCTGACATAATCTGATTGGCCTGCTCTTTGATCACCTCCCCCTGAGGGGGGAGCAGCCTTACCAGGCCACGGTAGAGGACAATGCAGCCACTTTTGATGAGAACTGATAGACTAAGATCAGAAAGGAGAGGAGAACCTTCCCTATCGGTGGACTTGGGGAGTGGCATGCATGCAGAAAGAGGAGGGAAGGTGGGATCGGGAGGGGAGGAGGGAGGGGCTTATGGGGGGATACAAAATTAATAAAGTGTAATTAATAAAAAATTAAAAAAACTCTTTGTCAACTTTACAAGAATTTATTTATATTGGAGTATTAATTAGCTCAAGAAATTGAAATGGGATATAGCTAAGTACAGCCTGAGTGGTTGGCGATTTGGGAAGGCCTCTGTTTTGCCAGGAGTCTGAGGCCCTATGCCAGAACAGACAAGCACAAAGGCAATAACCTACTGATCTAGTCCTCAGCAGCTCCTGTTGCTGATGCCATTCCCACACTGCTCCACTGGCCACCAGCCAGATGAAAGCCCTAAATGCATCCTGAGAATTGTGACAGTTCAGTAGCTGCCAAGTCCCCTGCCCAGAATCAGCTTTAGCTGCTGGAATCAGAATGACTCTTTGCAATTGCTAATGCAAAGCCTTATGTTTCACAGAGAGATAGAGTTCAGAGCCCACCACAGGAAAAAAAAAAAAGCCAAGTACACCCAATTTGTTTTTTTTAGAACCTCACTCTCATTTTTCCAGATAACAGTTGCTTTTTCATAGATACTTCTAAGGCATTGGTCACTGACCTCTCTGTTCTTAGCAAACATAGCTCTTCTGCCGCCCAGTGGAGACAGCCCTAAGGAAGTAATCTCTGATCATGTGAACCCTTCCTGTATATTCTACAGTGAAGGCCCACTGGGAAGTATTCTATTCCATGTGCTTTCTCAAGTGGGCAACCACTCTCTGATATGAAATCCTCCTGAATGATGAAGTAAACACATCCATTCACAGATTAGACCCCCAGAATGCAAGAGCTAAGTCAATTTTGCCTGAAAGAATGGCTATGTTTTCCAGGATTTGAACTATTTCATCAACCCTGGGAGCTCTTCCAGAACCATACCAACAAAAGTCAAAAATTAAAATCAGTTTGGCAGACAAGAGAATAGGCAAAGAGAACGGTTCGCTTTAACTGGGTCACAGGGGAATAAAAACCACCAGCAAAGGCTATTTAGGAATAAGGAAATCTTCAAATCCTTGAACTAAATTATACTGGTTGTAATTTGGCTTCAAGAGGTGAACATTTCCCCTTACTCCAATATTAACAGAGAACCTTCTATTAATATTTCTATTATGGGACTTCTGGGAGTATTACTAACAAGTCAACTGAACACCCATTTTCATGGAGGTCATAATCTCAAAGCAGAAAATTCGACAACCAAGAAAGATAAGCTTGCATCAGGAGTCATTTTGTTAAAGGAGCTCTCATTAGGCAGATGGCCTTTCTGGAAGGGGATCCAGTATTTTGCAAGGTCTGTACTATGATATACCCCAGAACTGCTTCCACTCTCTGACACTTTGTGCACGGCTACATCTTTCTATAATCTGGTGTGGTGTGAATCATCACTCTCTTGGTATTTACTGCTGTTCAGATTAATTAATTTTTGACTATTGAATTACAGACTTGATTAAAACAATTTTAAAAGTTAAATTGTTTTAGAACATCTTATGCAACTTTAGAAAGTTTATGGCTACAATAAATACCTTTGTGGACCCCTAAGTGCCTTACTAGGAGACATACTTAAGGCAAATTTGTAGCCTCAGATAGCCTTCACTCCCAAATCCTGGTATACATCATAAACATAAGCAATTTTGTTTAAATTTTCCGAGAACCTAAATTATAGCTAGCAATGTCTAGTTAAGTACAAACCATGATGTCATTATATAGAAAGTGTTCTGTTGCTATTCCTCATAACTTGATACCTTATGGCATTAAATATTGACATTTTTTATTTTATTTTTTCTTATCAGTTACATTTTATTAACTCTGTATCCCAGCCATGTCCCGCTCCCTCATTTCTCCCAGTCCCTCCCTCCCTCCCTCATCTCCACCATGCCCCTTTCCAAGTCCACTGATAGGGGGGGACCTCCTCCCCATTCATCTGATCCTGTTTTATCAGGTATCTTCAGGACTGGCTGCAAAGCCCTCCTCTGTGGCCAAGCAGGACTGCTACTCCCTTGGGGGGTGGGGAGGCCAAAGAGCCAGTCATTGAGTTCCTGTTAGAAATAGTCCTTGTTCCCCTCACTATGGGAAACCAATTGGTTACTGAGCTACCACAGGCTACATCTGAGCTGAGGTTCTAGGTTATATCCATACATGGTCCTTGGTTGAATGTCAGTCTCAGAAAAGACCCTGTGCCCAGATAAATTTGGTCCTTGTGGAGCTCCTATCCTTTCCTCATCAGACTAACTCCCCTTCTTTCTTATGATTCCCTGTACTCTGCCAAAGGTGTGGTCGTGAGTCTTTGCTTTGACAACACTGCTAGTTAGAGTCTTTCAAATGCGCTCAGTAGACTCCTGTCATACGTTCAATGCGCATCCCCTCTGTCTTTCAAAACGAGGATTGATAATCTTACCCCATGTCCGCTCTCTTGATTATCTTTTTTAGGTGTATAGATTTCATTATGTTTATCATATCTTATAGGTCTATATGAGTGAGTATATACCGTGTTTGTCTTTCTCCTTCTGGGATATTTCACTCAGAATGATCTTTTCTAGATCCCACCATTTGCCTGCAAATTTCATGATTTCCTCCTTTTTGATTGCTGAGTAGTATTCCATTGTGTAAAAATACCACAATTTCTGTACCCATTCCTCCATTGATGGACATCTGGGTTGTTTCCAGGTTCTGGCTATTACAAATAAAGCTGCTATAAACATGGTTGAACAAGTATCCAAGATGAAAAACTCAAGTGACAACACATGCTGGAGAGGTTGTGGAGAAAGGGGAACCCTCCTCCACTGCTGGTGGGAATGTAAACTGGTGCAACCACTCTGGTTTACAAGACAATTAGGAATAGTGATTCCTCAAGTCCCAGCTATACCACTGCTAGGCATATACCCAAAGTTTGCTCAAGTACACAAAAGGGATACTTGCTCAACCATGTTTATAGCAGCTTTATTTGTAAATATTGACATTTTTAATTTATTTTCTTGGAATGAAAAACACATAAGATTATCTCCCCAAAGATAGCTGGAAAATGTGTATCCAGGTCAGTCCTAATTGAGAAGACATATGTTCTCATAACTTTTAGACCCTGTTAACCTTTTGGCCTTGTCAACCTTTGTTACTCTGTACTCACTATGAACTTACATAATGGATACATAGATAAGAAATACATAGATAAAATACAACATGTAACCTGTTGTATTTTAGAATTCATCTACTTCTGTGATTAACTGCCTAATTTAACATGAGGTAATTCTTTTTTTTGGGAGCTTTGTTTGAGAGGTATAAAGTTATACAATAAACAGTGGCAGAACACAGAGAACATATACACACACACACACACACCATTGGCAGAAGCCAGGTGGTGGAAGCCCATTGAATATAAGCTAGCTGAAATACACTTTATCCATGAGTTGTAAATGGATATGTGTTTACATGTAAATATGTCTGTCTGTCTGTTTTTTGTATATAAGTTACATGAGTGAATGTAAATTATCTGTCTGTATGTAAGGAGCTTTTTTTATATTGTCTATTGAATGTGTTATGAACATGTACAGATATGTAGGTCTGAGTGTTTGTCTGTGTGAACGTAGGAACTGATGCTGTGGAACCTCCGGCCTAAACTTACTGTAGTTTCTGCAGAGGGGATGATAACAGAAATCTATGTCATCATCATATGTAAGTTTGTGGGAATTCATTGAAATACCTCAAGATCCAGCTATACCACTCCTGGGTATAAACCCAAAAGATGCTGCACCATTCAACAAGGACTCAACTATGTTCATAGCAGCTTTATTTGTAATATTAAGAATCTGGAAACAATCTAGATATTCCTCAAGGGAAGAATGGGTACAGAAATTGTGGTACATTTTCACAATGGAATACTACTCAGCTATGAAAAACAAGGAAATCATGAAATTTGCAGGCAAATGGTGGGAACTAGAAAAGATCATCTTGAGTGAGGTATCCCAAAATAAAAAAAGACACACATGGTATACACTCACTTATAAGTGGAGATTAGCCGTATAATATAGGATAGCCATACTAAAATCTACAGACCTAAAGAAGCTAAACACTAAGGAAGACCCTAGGGAGGATGCTTAAATCTCATTCAGAATGTCAAACAGGATAGACACCAGAAGCAGTGCAAGAGAGGAAAGGGGATGGGAGCCTCTGAAAGGCTACACCCAGCAGGGGATCTAAGCTGATTCTGAGACTTACCAGGCCACAGAGGAAAAGGCAAGTCCTGATGGGACTTGATAAGCTATGGGCAGATGGCAGAGGAGAATTCCCCTTTTCAGTGGACTAGGGAAAGGGGGTAGGGGGAAGAAGGAGTGAGGGTAGGACTGGAAGGAGTTGAGGTAGAGGACTTCAATCGGGATATATAATGAATAAATTGTAAAAAAATAAAATTAAAATTAAAAAAATTCTTAATTTCATCCACCTTTTTCACTTGAGCATGTGTGCATGAATGGTCTTTGCTTGCTTTCTCCCTCTTTTTTTCTTTTTCTTTTCAATTTACAAACAAATTAACAGAAATTCAGGATCTAACTATCAGCCTAGGACAAGCAGGAAAAGTTTACTTAAGCCTGTGGAGGTCTCAGAGGCTCCATGCTCCTGCTAAGGAGCTAATCTCAGGTCAAAGAGCCCTCTTTTCACATCCCCTTGCAGTTTTGGCTAGAAGCCTTTTTTTTACAGTCAGTCCTGACTGCAGAAAAAAAAAAAAAAAAGTTAAAGTGTAGTCAGTCCCTAGACCTAGAGAAGGAATCTTGGGCTCCCTCCTCTGTTTCTTTTCCTTTCAATCATCTTTCGTGATCACTTGCTGATAAGTTGCCAGAGTCATCAGCTCAGCAACCCAAGAGACAGAGTGAACAGGGGAACTCCACATCCAGTCCCAGATCCTACCTTGGAACCTTGCCAAAGCAGAGAGCGTTTGGCAATCGGATCCCAGAACACTTTAACAAGCTTGTGTGCCAGAATTATCCTACTCTAGAAATTCAGAAGCAGACACTCTAGCAGGTGTATCCAACCCATGACCTATGGGCTGCTAGTGGTCCAGGCTGAAGCCCAACAAAAACTCAAAAACTTCCTTAAAACAGAATGAGACTGGGAGAAGGTGTTAAAAATCCCACTGTGACATTTTCAAACATGAACTTCGTAGATTATGTCACGTTTCGATGTCACTCACACATATACCACACAAAAAATATCAAAAGTAAATAACATTAAGTTCATGAAAGCAAATTGAGAACAGTCTCAACTTGATAAAGTGCTAAAACAACCCACATGTTCAATGTGTTCCTTGTGTGGTTAGGAATAGAGAAAGGATTCCATTTTTCTTCTTAAAAACATGCTTTATGTAAAGTAGCACACTTTGCATATTAAATAGCACTATAATAGAATGATTTTTATATACTTTTACACAGGATAAAAAGAGAAAAAAGTGTAAGTTACAGAACCCTTCACCCAGAATGGTTTTGTTTTATTTTATTTTATTTTATTTTATTTTATTTTATTTTATTTTATTTCATTTCATTTTATTTCATTTTATTTTTTTGTAAAACTCACTAAGTGGGTCAGTAAGAAAAAAGTATTCTGTTTTTAACATTTTTTGCAGATGTGTGTGGTTGTGCATGCATGTGTGTATGTGTGGTCACATGTGTGTGAACATACATGTAGAGGGCTAATGTTGATAGCTAATGTTTACATCTTCCTTAATTATGCTCCACTTTTATTTTTTGAGGCAAGATCTCTCATGTTTTTGGCTGTGAGCCTAGCCTTTAACAGTTGAGTAATCTCTCCAGCCCAAAGGCAAGGTCATCACTTGAGCCTGGAGTGCCTCAGTTTCTGATAGTCTAGCTAGCCAGCTTGCTCCAATGATCTCTTGTCTTTGTCTCCTGAGTTCTGGGTCTCTCTGACCAGCATACATGCTCAGCTTTTACTTGGGTCCCGGAGAGCTGGTCTTCACAATTCCACAGCAGGTGCTTTGTCCACTGAGCCATCTCCTGTGGCCCATTTGCAGTCCTTAGCACAGAACCAACCACTGAAAGAGGTGCAATCAGGCAATACAATGAAAAAATATACAGAGAAGCTGAAAAGAAAGAAAACTGGTGCCGATGAAATTATTGTCTAAGTAGAAAATCCGGAAAAACAGTTTTTTAATTCTAAAATTAATTTAATTTAGCAGGGTTCATATAGACAAGGAACTATGTACTACTAATAAACACAATGAAAACCATAATTTAGGGTACAAGTCCATTGCACTTACTCTAAAGAATGAAACACTAAGGTATAAATTCTGTTGAAACATATATAGCATCTGCATCCTTCAGATTCAAAATGATGTTGAAATAATTTTATAAAGCCTAAAATAAATGGAAAGATCCCAGGCTCATAGACAGAGACCCACCATAGGAAAAACATCCCCCAAATGAAATCTATATGTTAGTACAATTATTGTAACTATCTTAGTAAAGCTTTCTGAAGATATACACAAGATTATTCTAAAATGTATATGGGATGCCAAATAACCTACAATAGCTAAAATAACTTTTAGGAAAAATCAAATGGGAAGAAATCCTCCTTTTTGATACTAAGGCTTACTATATAGTCATAGTAAGTAAGAAAGCACAGCACTGCGAGAGGCAAGACACAGATAAATGGGAAAGGATAAAAAACCTGCAAATGAATCTACAATGGATTTCTGGCAAAAGTGTAAGGCAAATCAATTGAAAAAAACACGTAACTTTTAAACATCCAGCATGGGGGCAATTAGTCAGTCATATGCAGGAAAAACATGAACCCAATTCTTATACCTTAGATAAAGTTAATTCAAAATATAAAATGTAGTTCAAAGGAAAAAAAATAGGAGAAAACTCTTGGAATTAAGACATAGGCAAAGATTTCTGGAGTTAAACAAACAAAAGCACAATCAGTAAAAGAAAAGGTGAAGAGCATATCTCATAAAATGTAAAACTTTTGCTCTGGAAAATATTCTGTGGAAAGGATAAAAAGACAGCTACATTCTAGGAAAAAATATTTGCAACTCACAGGAGACTTGCACCTAAATTTTCTAAGTGCAGTATTAGAATAAACAAACTACCCGGTTAGAAAACAGACAAAATATATGAAAAGGCCTTTCACCAGAGAATAAAAAAATGGCAAAAAAGGATCACCCACCACTAGGAAAATATACGTTTACACCAGAGTGACATACCACTATACACTAATACAAACATGTAAAATAAAATTTATTGAAAATACTTAAATAGAGTTGAGGTTCCAGAGAATACTAATCACTTAGACTCTTCTGCTGGGGTTGTAAAATGGAATTAACAGCCTGGCCAATAGGTTGGCAGTTTCTTATAAAACTAGACATGTATTTTTCATAGAAATCAGGCTTGTACATATCCTAAAGAAATAAAATCATGTGGAGTCCAAGATGGCGGTGACCAGCGCGCATCATATCTGAGGGACACAGGATCTGAAACTCTGAAATTGGTCAGTGGAAGGGCAGCTGAAGCCAGAATATCGAAACTGAGGCTTCCTAGGTAAGAGGGGACAACTGGTGAGCTGAGACCCTTTGAGAACCGCTCTGCATTCTGATCAGGCCTGCTATTGAGTGCACCTTCAAGTGAGGGCATGCAGAACCCCAGATCCAGGGTCCCTCTACAATAGCAGCCAGACATCAGATCCCTCCCACTCACACCCCCACTGTGATCAACAAAGGGAGCCTTGGGATAGCTTTCTCAACATTGAAGGCCTTGTTCTGTGGGTCTCCCAGTGGAGTCCAGGCAAACAATTCCTGGAGCCCAGACGGATCTCAATACCAGGAGGAGAGTACAAAAGGCTTGTAGGCCACTGAGGTATTCAGGGCACCTGAGCATGTGCATTGCCCCAATGAACAGCAACAGCAACCACACCTCCTCCTGTGCTTCAGCACCACATTCCAGGCATCCATATGCTCTAGCACCCTGTCCTTCAAGGCACACTTCCACATACAAACCCATGCTTGTGTGCTCACGCTTGTGCACCTGTGCCTGTGACCTGGCCCCTTAGCTACAGCTGAAACACCAACATTCACTCTCAAACCAGTGAACTTCTGTCATCTTCCTGAAGAATGCTCCAGACACCAGAGAGAGAGAGAGACCCAGTCTGAAGTACAGACTCCAGGAAAAAAATAGTGAAGGATATAGAGAAGCAGATGACCAGAGGTCAGCATAAGAACACATCCAACAAAAATTAGGACAGCATGGCTTTACCAGCAACCCCCAAAATCAATGGATTTGCTAATTCATTGGAAACACAGGAAAACAATCTCAATTCTAGGCTTGTCCAGATATTAGAGGCACATAAAGAGGAAATGAACAAAGCTCTCAAAGAAATACAGGCTAATACAGCCAAACAAATAGAGGCACAAGTAGAGGCAAAATCAGTGGCATATAGAGAGGAAAAGAACAAAAAAATAGAGGTCATCATGGAAAGACAGGAAATCACATTCAAACAGATGAAGGAAATGGTGCAAGACATGAAAACAGAATTAAAATAAATGCAGAAAACACAAACAGAGAAAGCCTTGGAGATAGAGAACTTAGAGAAAAGATCAGAAACCACAAAGGAAGCATCACCAAGAGATGGAAGAGAAAATCTCTGGCGCTGAAGATACACTTGCAGAAATTAATACATCTCTCAAAGAAGAAGCAAAATTGGAAAAGTTCCAAACACCAAACATCTAAGAAATCAAGGACGCCATGAAAAGACTAAATCTATGAATAACAGGAACAGACGAAAAAGATTTCTGGCTCCAAGGTCCAGAAAAATACTTTTTAAGAAAATCATAGAAGAAAAATTTCCCAACATGAAGAAAAAGATGTCAATAAACGTACAAGGATCCTACAGAACACCAACTAGACTAGACCAGAAAAGAAACCCCTCACTTCACATAATAGTCAAAACACTAAATCTACTGAACACATAAAAATATTAAAAGAAGCAAGGACAACTAAGGACAACTAAGGTACAAAGGTAGTCCCCTCAGAATCACACCAGACTTCTCAACAGAAACTATTAAAGCCAGAAGGGCCTGCACAGATGTCATGCAGAGTATAAGAGACCACAGATGCCACCCTAGACTGCTATGCCCAGCAAAGCTTTCAATCAACATTGATGGATAAAACAAAAATTCTCCATGAAAAAAAAGCTAAATAATATCTACACAGCAACCCAGCCCTACAGAAAATACTAGAAGGAAAACTTCAATCCAACGAAAATAACTACACCCAAAAAAACACTGGATATAGATAACTTCACAACAAAAAATTAAAAGAAAACAAGCATTGAAACACAGTAACACCACCAACTCTACAATAAAACAACTAACATTCATTGGTCACGATTATCTATCAACATTTACGGACTCAATTCTCCAATAAAAAGACACAGACTAACAGAATGGTTGCTGAAACAGGATCCAACATTCTGCTGCATCCAAGAAACACATCTCTGCAACAAAGGAAAACACTACCTCAGAGTAAAGGGTTGGAAAAATGTTTTTCAAGCAAATGGACCCAGAAAACAATCAGGGGTAGCCATCCTAATATCTATTTTATTTATTTATTTATTTTATTAAATAGACTTTCAACCAAAATTAATCAAAAAAGATGAAGAGGGACACTTCATTCTCATCAAAGGAAAATGCACCAGGAGCACATCACAATCCTGAACATCTATGCCCCAAATGCAAGAGCACCTGCATTTTTAAATGAAACATTATTAAAGCTTAAATTACACACAATCCCAACACCATAATAATGGGAGACTTCAACACTCCACTCTCACCAAGGCATAGATCATCTAGACAGAAGCTAAATAATGGCACTTACAGAGGTCTTAAATCAAATGGACCTAATAAATGTTTATAGAACTCTTCACCCAAACTCAAGAGAGTATACATTATTTTTAGCACCTCATGGAACCTTCTCGAAAAATGAACATACAGTCAGGCACAAAGCAATCCTCACTAGATACAAGAAGATTTAAATAATCCCTTGTATCCTATCAGACCACCATGGCCTAAAATTAGAACTCAACAACAGAAATAACGAAAAGCTTACATACACATGGAAACTAGATAGCTCTCTACTCAATGGCAACTTGATCAGTGAAGGAATGAGAAAAGAATTTAGAGACTTCCTAAAATTCAATGAAAATGAAGGCATAACTTACCCAAATATATGGGAAACAAAGCAGGGCTAAGAGGAAACTTCATAGCACTAAGTACCTCAAAGTTTGAGACATCTCATACAAGCAACGTATCACCACACCTAAAAGCCCTGGGGGGGGGGAGTAGACACACCCAAGATGAGTAGGCTATTGGAAATAATGAAACTCAGAGCTGAAATCAACGAATAAGAAACAAATGAAACAATTCAAAGAATCAGTGAAACAAAGAGCTGGTTCTTTGAGAAAATCAACAAGATAGACAAACCCTTAGCTAAACTAACTAAAAGGCAGAAAGAAACTACCCAAATCATCAGAATCAGAAATGAAAAGGGGGACACAACAACAGACACTGAGGAAATCCAAACAATCATTAGGTCTTACTACAAAAGCCTATATGACACAAAATTTGATAATCTAAATTAAATGTACAATTTTCTTAATAGATTAAATTTACCAAAATTAAATCAAGATCAGGTCAATGCATAAAATAGTCCAAAATCTCCTAAGGAAATAGAAGCAGTCACCAAAAGCCTCCCTTCTAAAAAATCCCAGGGCTATATGGTTTCAGTGTAGAATTCTACCAGACCTTCAGAGAAGAGCTAATTCCAATTCTCTTCAAACTATTCCACCAAATAAAAACAGAAGGAATATTACCAAACTCATCCTATGAAGCCACAGTCACCTAGATACCTAAATCACACAAAGACCTAACCAAAAAGAGAACTTCAGACCTATCTCTCTTATAAACATTGATTCAAAAATACTCAATAAAATACTGGCAAACCGAATCCAAAAACATATAAAAGATATCATCCACCATGACAAAGGAGGCTTCATCCCAGGCATGCAGGGGTGGTTCATTATATGGAAATCCATCAATGTAATACACCACAAAAACAAACAAACCAAAAAAAAAAAAAAAAAAACCATATGATCATCTCCTTAGATGTCAAAAAAACATTTGACAAAATCCAACACCCATTCATATTTAAAGTTTTGGAGACATCAGGGATAAAATGCACATACCTAAACATACTAAAGAAAACATGCACAAGCCTATAGACAGTATCAAACTTAACAGAGAGAAACTTAAATCAATCCCACTGAAATCAGGGACAAGGCAAGGCTGCCCACTCTCTCCACAGCTCTTCAACATAGTATTTGAAGTCCTAGCTAGAGCAATAAGACAATTAAAGGATATAAAGGGAATACACATTTGAAAGGAAGAAATCAGTCTCACTATTTGTACATGATATGCTAGTATACATGAGTGAACCCAAAAATTCAACTGGAATATTCCTTCAGCTGATAAACACCTTCAACAAAGTGACTGGATACAAAATTAACTCAAAAAAAAAAAAAAAAAAAAACAACTCAGTAGCCCTCCTGTATATGAAGACAAATATGCTGAGAAAGAAATTAGGGAAACAACACCCTTCACAATAGCTACGAATAACATAAAGTACATTCGTGTGACTCTGACCAAGCAACTGAAAGACATGTCTGAAAAAATTTCAAGTCTCTGAAGAAAAAATTGAAGAAGATATCAGAAGATGGAAAGCTCTCCCATGCTCATGGAATGGTAGGATTAACATAGTGAAAATGGCCATCCTGCCAAAAGCAACCTACAGATTCAAGGCAATTTCCATCAAAATACCAACACAATTCTTTATGGAACTTGAAAGTAAAATTCTCAACTTCACATGGAAAAACAGAAAACCCAAAATTGCCAAAACGATCCTGTACAACAACAGATCACCTGGAGGTATCTCCATCCCAGATCTCAAGCTGTACTACAGAGCAATAGTAATAAATATACATACTGCATGGTCCTAGCATAGAAACAGAATGGTGGATCAATGGAATCTAATTGAAGACCCAGAAATAAACCCACATACCTACTACAGATACTTGATTTTTGACAAAGAAGCCAAAACCATACAATGGAAAAAAGACAGCATCTTCAACAAATGGTGCTGGTCTAACTGGATGTCTACATGCAGAAAAATGCAAATAGATCCATATTTATCACCCTACACAAAACTAACATCAAAGTGCATCAAAGACATCCATATAAAACCAGACACACAAAATCTGTTAGAAGAAAAAGTGGGGAACAGCCTTGAACTCATTGGCACAGGAGACAACTTCCTGAACTGAACACCAACAACACAGGCTTTAAGATCAATGATCAGTAAATGGGACCTCATGAAACTGAAGAGCTTCTGTAAAGCAAAGGACACTGTCATAAGGACAAAACAACAGCCTACAGACTGGGAAAGGATCTTCACCAACCCTATATCTGACACAGGGCTAATATCCAGAATATATAAAGAACTCAAGAAATTAAACAGCAACAAATCAGTAATCAAATTTAAAAAATAGGGTGTAGAGTTAAATAGAGAATTCACTATGGAGAAATATCAATTGGCAGAGTAGCACTTAAAGAAATGCTCAACATCCTTAGTCATCAGGGAAATGCAAATCAAAACGACTCTGAGATTTCACCTTACACCCATCAGAATGGCTAAGATAAAAAACCAAAAAGTCCGGGCACAGGGGTCTTTTCTGAGACTGATACTCTAACCAAGGGCCATGCATGGAGATAACCTAGAACCCCTGCACAGATGTAGCCCATGTCAGCTCAGTATCCAAGTAGATTCCCTATTAAAGGGACTAAGGACTGTCTCTGACATGAACTCAGTGCCCTGCTCTTTAATCACCTTCCCCTGAGTGGGGAGCAGCCTTACCAGGGACAGAGGAAGATAAAGTAGGCAGTCGTAATGAGACCTGATAGACTAGGGTCAGATGGAAGGGAAGGAGGTTTTCTCCTATCAGTGGACTTGGAGAGAAGAGGCATGGGAGGAGATGAGGGAGGAAGGGTGGGATTGGGAGAGAATAAGGGAGGAGGCTTCAGCTGGGATTCAAAGTGAATAAACTATAATTAATATAATGAATAAATAAATAAATAAATAAATAAATAAATAAATAAATAAATAGGAATTTAAGAAAAGAAATAAAATGTTATGGTCACTCAAAAACCTATGTACAAATGTTTGCAACACCTCTGCTCATAATAGCCTAACATGTGAAATGACAACCCAAATGTCTCAGGAGGTGAATACTTAAAACAACCCATGGAAAAGAAAACTATGGAAATGAAAAGACTGTTTTCAGATCACACTCAAAATCCCAGCCCAGGTTCAATTCCCAGCACTCACAACTGTCTGTATAGCCAAGTCTAAGGGATCTGACACCTTCACACTAATTCACATAAAATAAAATTGAATAAATTATTAAAAAAAGAATCCCAGCCCTCAATGGTCTAATATGGGAGGATCACTGAAAGTTTGAGGCCACCTTGGTCTACATAATGAGTTCCATAACAATCTGGGCCATAAAAACTCTTCTGCAGAATAAAAAACAATAATAAAGTTCATGTGTACAATATTAAAATTATAAGCAGGGCCCGATAGCACCCACCTTTAATCCCAGTACTCTGGGAGGCAGAGGCAGGCAAATCTCTGTGAGTTCGAGGCCAGCGTGGTCTACGAAGCAAGTTCAGGACATCCTAGGGTACACAAAGAAACTCTGCTTAAAAAAAAAATGAAAGAAAGAGAATGATGAAACTGTAAATAATATAGACAATGATGTTAAGATTACGGAGATTCAGCATGAGTGCCACATGACAATGGGTGAGTTCTGTATTGTTCCTGTGACTAAATAAAGTTGCACGAATGGTGCCCTCAGAAGTACATGCATATTCACAAGAAAATATGTATAGCTAGTGACCTCAGAATAAGCTCTCAAGATTGTGTCAAGGTCAATTCTGATACTCTACTGTAGTTAAGCAAGAGGCCATCATTGATGGAGGTGGGGTGTGGAGTGCCAAGGGCCACCCTGTAAATACCTTTACAATTTCCTGCTGATCTATAAGCATTTTCAAAGAAAGATGTTCAGTATGTTTTACCTTAAGAATCCTTAAAAAGTTATGTCACAGGTATCACTGAATCTTACATGAAATTTCTAGTAGCTTAAGCAATTGCATAGGGCAGAATTATTCATCTCTTTTATGGACAGACCAAAAAAAAAATGCAGATAAGCAGTTGCCCACAGTCACTCAGTTGCCAAGAGATGGTAAAAGTTGATAGTTAACTTCAGTTTGATGATAAAGTTGACAAATGTATTCTCTCTCCTTCTCTCTTGTGCAGGAATGAAGCTTTCTGTTGGGACTTCATTTTTCAGAAATTCACTTCATTGTTTTGTTTTGGTTTTAGTTTGTTTTTGTTTTTGTTTTTGTTTTTTCTTTTTGGTTTTTCAAGACAGGGTTTCTCTGTGTAGCTTTGGCTGTTCTAGACTCACTTTGTAGAATAGACTGGCCTTAAACTCAGATCTACCTCCCTCTGCCTCCCCGAGTGCTGGGATTATAGACCTGTGCCACAGTGCTGGGCTCATTGTATTCTTTAAAGCTAAGTGATTTGGACTCTGAATACTGACTTATTCCTGTTTGTAGATAGTTTTGTTTGTTTGTTTGTTTGTTTTTACATTATTGGGCTCTCTTTTATACTCTGGTATCACATAAAAATCTGGGAGCCTTTTGTGATGTCTAGGAATCAGGCATGGTATTAGCTGTTATGGTATTAACAAACATGGTATGCAGATAACCAGGGCCCAAGATTCCAAGCCATGTTATATAACATTACTTCAGAGTGTAAAAATCTACAAGGTACTAAAGGAAAGGGAAATTCAGGATACTACATTTATTAGGCATGGTGGAAAAATCTAAATTCCAGAATTTAGGTAGTTGTGGCAAAAAGACCCAAGCTCAAGGCTAATCTGGGATACATAGTAAGTTCTAAGACAATGTGGTCTACATACCAAAACCATATCTCAACATACTACAGAATGGGAGAAAAATCTGTGCCAGCTATACAACTGACAGAATTAATATCTACAGTCTTTAAAGAACTTGATACAATAACAACAACAGCCACAAAAACTTCTCCTAAATCATGCAGACAATGAATGATCAAATGAACTAGAATGTTCTCGACAGAAGAAAACATAGAACAACAAATATTGGTAAAGATTCCAGGAAACAGAAACTATTACACACCAATGATAAGACTGTAAATTAGTACAGAAATCAGTGTGTCAATTCCTCTAAAAACTAAAATTAAAAAATAGAACGACCATATTACAAAGTTATACCGCTCCTAAATTGACAGTTAAAGGCGTCTAAGTCAGCAAACCACAGAGACAGCTGCACACCCATGCTTATCACATCCACAAATGAATGGATAAAAAGATGTTGTGTATGGCCTAGTGAGATGGCTCAGTAGGTAAGGCTGCCTAATGCAATTCCTGACAACCTGAGTTCTATCCGTGAGATGTTCAAGAAGAAAAAGTCCAACTCCTACAAGTTACTCTCTGACATCTGTGCAGGAGCACAGAACACACACACAGATGCACACAGGCTCTAATTCTCAAAATAAATAAATGAAAATGTAAAAAAAAAAAGACAATGTGGCATATATACACAATAGAGTTTTATTTTCCATAAAGAAGAATGAAATCATGCCATCTTCAGGGAAAAAAAAGTCAGTGGAACTGTTAAGTGTAATAAAACAGTCTCAGAAAGACAAATATCTTCTGTTTCCTCTCATGTAGACTCTAGATTTTAACATATCTATCTGAAAGTAGATGAGAGACCATTTGAGGTGAAGAAGGAGTATAAAGTGAGAAGAACAGGAGAGGGCACTGAGAAGGACAATACATCCTATGCAATCAATATATGTAACAAGAAATAGTAATGGGAGTGGAGACAGGTCCAGTGGGACAACCATAAACGAAGTACAAGGATGTATATGTATGAATATGTTATACTAAAACTTTTTCTTTTGTTGTAACTGTAACTGTTCATTTTAAAAAACTATCTTCATGCACAATATCAAGGCCTGAACAAAATCAAGGCAGAGAAAATCACCACATGGAGGAAAGTCCTACCCCCAGCTAAAGAGCGATTGGTGATTGATCACTGTTTGGATAGGTTAGAAGAGGGAGAGGGGAAGGGAGAGGAAGAGAAGAGGGAGACGGAAAGGGAGAGGGAGAGAACAGTGATGGTCAAGCTCTGTAATAGAGGGATCCTGACCTACCTTGCCTACCTCATGTCTTTTATGAAGCATATATAGCTGAGCCTATATGTTCAAGGGGTCAATTGTATAACTGATACTTCCCTGAGCTAGATTCCACATATAATACAAAATATAAATTCAGTGATTAGTTATAAAGGTAATAATTGAGATTTATGGTTTTTAACTTTATTTACGTTTTGTTTATTTGTTTGTTTACAATTTACTCATTTTATATCCCAGTTGTAGCCCCTCCCACATCTCCTCCTAGTCCCACCCTTCCTCTCTCTTCCCTCCCCATCCCCTTCCCCTAGTCCACTTAAAAGAGGAGACTTCCTCACCTGCCATCTGCCCATAGCTTATCAAGTCTCATCAGGGGTGGCCTGGATCCTCTTCCTCTGTGGCCTAGCAAGGCCTCATTGCCAGGGATAAGTGATCAAAGAGCAGTCAACTGAGTTCATGATAGAGGCAGCCCCTGCTCCCTTCACTTAGAGATCCACATGGAGACAGAGCTGCCAATTGGCTACATCTGAGCAAGGGGTCTAGGTCCTCTCCATGCATAGTCCTTGGTTGGTGCATCAGACTCTGCAGCCCCCCTCCCACTGGGCCCATATATTTTTTTGGAGGGGAGGGCTTTTTGATTTCCTGTCCCCTCCTGGTCCTTCTAGCCTTCTTTACTAACACTCAACAGTAAACTATAACAATTATCCAGGAAAAATGTTTTCCCAAAGACATTTTGCGTTTACACTTTCTTCCTTTTATGTTTTTTTACTTTCATTATTTTTACAGAGGTTCTTGCTGAGGTTCCAGGCTGGTCTTGAACTTGCGATTCTCCTAAATGCTGGAATTACAGGCATGCACCACCATGCTCAGTTTTTACTTTATATATGTAATAGTCATTAATAATTTGTGGTCACAGAAAACAAACTTTAAACAAATCTGTACATGTGGGTTTTTTGCTTAATTCATGATAGTCAAAATCTTTCAAGCATCAGGATAACACTCTGGGAGAAGCAAACTTCAAATATAATTTCTAGGAACAAAAAGAACAATGTAAAATTTCTGAATATCAAAGAGCTTGTCACATACTTTTGAAATGGATGATGGTGACTGTCATAATTATAGTTCGATTCCAGGAGGTACAATATAAAAGTTCTCGTTTTGAGTATCAATATTTATGCTATACTGACTATCACATCCTTTGGAACTGAGGTTTTTAAATGTATGAAGGATTGCATGTACCAGTTGTGTAAATGTGAGAGAGGGTGGGTGGAGTTTTACAAAATTCTTTCAGGGTTGAAAAGCTGACAGATGCTGCAAGGCAATTTGGGAACTGAATAAGATCCAGATGCCATCCTCCCATAGACACAGCAAATTGAAAAGCCACTCACACACCAACCACGTTCACATAAAATAAAGAAATGAGATGACAGGTTATGGTGCCTAGTTTTCGTATAACAAAGCCAAAGGACAAACTGAAGACAGGAAGAAATGAGCTGCTGTTCTCTCAAGCAGGACAGGGCAGAGAGAGAAGCCTTCTGCTGGGGGACGGATGAGGGAATTAACTCAAGGCATTAGACTTCAAACCTGTTACCAGACCAGCCACAGTGAAACCCAACACTAGGCAAGGGTTCTATAATTATGGGTGCCAATTGCTACAGATTATACCTATGCATCTATTTCAGGCATGACATACAGATGCCTCCCAAGCTATACTCCAACATCGTAAGTGGAGTGTGGAGACATGGGGTTTTGTCTTGCAACTCAAGCTAAGCCCACTGTGGTGAGAACAAGCAGCCAGAATAAATGAAAACTCTCAGAAACAGGTCAGGCCTCAGAGAGCTTTGGACTGCCTCAATATTAGGCAGAGACCCGAGTACTGTAAGGTAGATTCAGGTTTAACTCTTTATCATAACCATTGCTAGAGTGAGCCTGGGAACTCCCACCTCTCCTGAAATAGGGGGCAGGCCCCTTCGACCCTGAGAGTGAGATGCAACCGAGCTCAGTGTCAGCTGAAGTGATGGAGGAACTGTCTCTACCATCTGTCCCCCAACCTTGGGCACCACAACTGTATCCAGGTCAGTGTCTGTAGACAGAGTTCTAGACTGGCTCCTGTACCAGGCAAAGACCTGCACCCAAGTAGATCAGACTCACATTTCAGCTGCTTCACTGACAACAGTGGCATGGGCCTGAGTGTTCCCCTGAAGCCGTGAAGTTCACATGCCTATGAGATTCAGGCACAGCACCGGCTTAGGTGTCCAAGATCTATCTTTACCAACACTGTCCCCCACCTCAGGTATCACAGCGTGACACATATCCGCATTGAAAGAGAATAGGATAGGATTGTAAGCATAGAACTTTAGAATCTAGTGCCAGGTTAGTGAAACAACACTGTGCAGACCATAATGGCTCCTATGCCTAAGGCTACCTAAATATTGAGCCACTGCAACAGGCCGAGGCAGTGGGGAAGAGACACGATTCCAGTCTATTTCTATTCCCGCTAACTGTACCTGTGGCTGGTTGAAGTGAACGTGGGCCATGCATGATGCTTCCTCAGCACTAAGCAGTCCCTAGCAGAGTTGGCCCTAGCCCTGCATCAGTGTCGTGCTAGCTTTGGCAAGCAGTAGGCTCAGAGTGCAATTTGGAAACATTGCTGGCTAGAGGTTTTACGCAGTATCCTAGAGTTCCTCCATTCAGTGTGACTTGGCTTAGAGCTAAGAAAATTCCTACAGTACCCGAACATAGGCTAGTCTAGACTGTACATCTGGGATCTTGGGAGATATCTATGGGGATGCACTTTGTGTATCCTGGTTCATTCTGAGCCACACAAACTGGAGGTTTGGGAACAAGCTTGATCTTGGATTTTCTTCTAGTGCCCAAAGGGTGACAACACAGGCTCTTGGCAAACATGGCCCTGGGCACGATCCAATGCTGAAATCAGGGCTTGAACCATAAACTCAGAGACAATAAACAGCTCATTTGGCATTTCTGCAACAATAGGAGCAAAGCAAGGACTTTCAGGACATGGTAACTTCACCTAAGAGTCAAAATAAGATGCCAGAAACTGACCAGACAACAATCACTAGAGGAGAATACACAGTGTTCTAGTTTCATTCCGTTGCTGTGATAAACTGCTCTGGCCAAAAGCAATGTAGGAGAGTTTGTTTGGTTTACACTTCTAGGTCACATTCCTCCTTCAGAAAGCCAGGGCAGGAACTCAGATCTTCTTATTCCACAGAGCACTACCTCCTACCAAGAAACTTCACAGCCAAGTACAGCAGGGACCACAGAGGACACCACTTACTGACTGGCTTAGGAAAACAGGGCCACGCCTAGCTAGCTTTCTTAAACAAACCAGGACCGTTCACCCGTGGATATAGTGTCTCCCACGGTGAGGTGGGCCCTCCTACATCAATTAAGAATAAAGGCAATCCCCCACAGACATGCCCAGAGGTCAATGTGATCTAGAAAACTTATCAATTGAGGATTTCCTCTCAGGTGATAGCTAGGCTATATCAAATCGACAGTTAAAACTAAAACACATGATACATGAATTAAAACAGAAGATTGAAGGATAGTTAATGAACTTCAAGAAAACAGCAGCAGAATTTAATACTCTGCCAGAAAAACTCAAACTTATGAACAAAAATGTTTTATAAGAATCAAGAGAATTTTCTGGTGGTTCCTGGAATCCTATGGTGGAGAGAATCCCCCTGGCAGGAAGATGGTTTTCCTGAAGGAGGCCTCCTCAGCTTTTTGGGTATGGTCACTGTATGGCCAGTGTTTTTCAGGAGTTGCCACAGCTCACCTCAGGCGTACAGACCTGAGTGGTAACTGTGGTCCTTGTTAGTCGAGAGAGCTCTCCTCTCACCCGGAGAAGTCCTGGAGACAGCTGCCCTGCTTCTGGGTTTCTTGCTGTAAATTTAGTGAGCTGCTGCTGTAACCTGTGTGTCCCGCCGTTTAGTCAGTTTTGTTAGAGATAACTGGTTGCCCCTTGAAATAGGATCTGGGGGTGATCTCGAGAATCCCAGGCTTCTGTAGGTCTGAGGTTGGGGCTCTGTGCCCCAGTACCCAAGCAGTAATCTGTGGCAGGTGAGTACAGCTCTCCTGGGAGCAGCAGGCTAGCTGAGCACAGCAGGTCTCTGGGTTGGGGCAGTCTGCGACCTTTTCCAGGGACATACTGGGTGGCCTAAGTCCGTCCCTTTGCTTTGTTCCCTGTGAGGGTTTCTCCGACAGTGACTCCAAGACTCTGGTGCCCTGGGGCGCACAGCTCTGTCTGTGAGGAATAGTTGGTGCACAGCAAGTCTCTGGGCTGGCAGCGCAGCGCACCCGCCAGTCACCAGTCGGTGGGACCTTTTCCAGGGATATACTGGATGACCTAATTGGGTCCCTGTTTGCTTCCTTCCCTGTGGGGTTTTCTCCTGACAGGGACTCCCAGTCGCTGTTGCCCTGGGGCGCACAGCTCTGTCTGTGTTGAATAGTTGGTGCACAGCCTCTGCTTTGATTCTCTACTGGGTAGAATCTTTCAGAGGCCCTCTATGGTAGGCTCCTGTCCTGTTCCCTGTTTTCTCCCCTATCAGTAGAATTGGAGAGAGGCATGGGAGGAGATGAGGGAGGCAGGGTTGGATTAGGAGAGAATGAGGCAGGGGGCTACAGCTGGGATACAAAGTGAACAAACTGTAATTAATATAAAAATAAAATTTAGAAAAACAAACTGTGGTACATTTACACAGTGGACTTCTAGTCAGCTATTAAAAACGAAGACATCACGCAATTTGCAGGCAAATGGATGGAACTAGAAAAGATCATCCTGAGTGAAGTAACCCAGACCCAGAAGTACACACATGGTATGTATAAGTGGATGGTAGCCATAAAGTACAGGATAGCCAGGCTACAATCCACAGACCCAAAGAAGCCAAGGAGGGCCCAAGGGAAGATGCTTGAATCTCATGCAGAAGATGAAATAAAACAGACACCTGAAGTAGATGGAAGGTAGGAGCTGTGTGGGAGAAGGAGTAGAGAAATTAACAGGGGCAGAGATCAGCTGGAGGGAAGGGGGGACGGGAGAACCTGGAGAGAGAATGGAAATTGGTGGGGGAGATCTCTGGGATAGAGGAGGGCCCTGGGAGTCTATGGGGGTGATCCTAGCTGAGACTCCTAGAAGCAGGGGTTAAGGAGCCTGAAGTCACCACTTCCAGAAGTAGCCAGATTGGACTTCCAGCAGTAGAAGGAGAACACCAACCCATCGATAAAACCTTTGATCCAAAACTAGTCTTGCCTACAAGAAGTGTAAGGGTAAAAATGGAGCAGAGATTCAGGGAATATCCAACTAATGACTGGCCCAATTTGAGACCCACCCCATAGGAGAGGATGAATTCCTAACATTATTAATGATACTCTGCTATGCTTGTAGGCAGGACCTTAGCATAACTGTCTTCTGAGAGGTTTCATCCAGCAGCTGGTGGAAACAGATACAGAGACCCACAGCCAAACATTAGACAGACCTCAGGAAGTTTTTTTTTATTATTTTTATGTATTCATTTTACATCCTAATCATAGCCCCCTCCCTCCTCTTCTCCCTGTCCCATCCTCCCTCTCTGTTTCCCCTATCCTCTTCTCCTACTCCTCAGAGAAGGGGAGCCCCCACCCACCCACCCCAGCACATCAAGTTGCATCAGGACTGAGGGCATCCTCCTCCCCTGTGGCCTGGTGAGGGAGCCTCGCCAGGGGAAAGTGATCAAAAAGCAGGATTCTGATCCAAAGTCAGAATCAACCTCAATTCCCCATGCGAGGAAACCTATATGAGCTCAGGGAGTTTTGAGAAAGAATGGAAGGAAGGATTGAAGGAACAGGAAGGGTCAAGGAATCCACAAGAAGACCTACAGAGTAAACTAACCTGGCTCACAGAGACCGAACCACCGGCCAAAGAGCATGCATGGACTGGACCTAGACCCCCTACACATATGTAACAGATGCACAGCTTGTTCTTCATATGGGTCCCCTAACAATGGGACTAGGAGCTGTCTCTGACCCTGTTGCCTGCCTTTGGATCCCTTTTCCCTAGCTGGGGTGCCTTGTCTGGCCTCAGTGGGACAAAAATGCTCTTGGTGCTGCTGGTACCACTTAGGAACCTTCCCTTCTCTGAGAATAAGGAGAGAGGAGAACGGGGGGCGGGGCATGAGAGCAGGACTGGGAGAACAGGCAAGAAGGGGATGAGATCAGGCTGTAAAGTGACTGAAATAAAAAATTTAAAAGTTAGATTAGAAGCCAAAAAAAAAAGTCAGAGAGAAAAAGAATGAAATTAAGACACCTCAGAGGAATTTAGATACATTATTAAAAGAGCAACTATTTGAGTTTACTGGGTTTGAAGAAGGACGAAAACTGCCAAGGTGGACCAAAACTGCCCTCAGTGGAGCTCTTTTGATTGAAGTGCTCACCTAGTGTCAAGCCCAAGATACCTTTCTCTAGCCCAGCATAAATCAGCTAAAGTGGCACTTCGTGTAATCCCGGCACTTGGAAGGTGCAGGCAGGGCCACTAAAAGACCAAGGTCCTCCTCCCTTTGGCAATATAATTAAATTTTCAGCCAGCCTTTGCTACATGAGATACTGTCTCAAAAGAAAAAAAAAAGGAATATAAAGCTTATTCAAGAAGAAAACAGAAAACTTCTCAAACTTAGAGAAAGATGTAAATATCTGGGTACAAGAAAGCCAACAGTCAGACTTCACCCAACCACATCAATGCTAAGATGCTGATAATCATGGTTATAAAGGCAAAGGATAAAGAGAAAATTCTGACCACTGTAAGAGAAAAGAAACAAGCCAGAAAATGCCCCCGTTCGCCTTTGAAGCAGACTTCTCAATGAAAGCTTCTAAGACAGTACCATTCTTAACTTCTGCCCCAGATAAATGCTGCTGTCACACAGCAATGCTACTTGTTTTTCTATGTTGATTTTGCAGCTTGCAAATTTGCTGAATTTGTTTGGTTCTAATAAATTGTTTCATGAAGACTTTAGTGTCTCCTATGTATCATGTTATGTGAGAGGACTTTTTCTTTTCTTTCTTTTTTTTTTTTTTT
>NW_026592776.1:2491894-2507598 GCF_907164565.1 Psammomys obesus | reverse complement strand
CCCCCCCAAAAAAGACTATGTCTGTATGAAGTGGAGGAAACCTTGTGTGAGAGAAGTCCTGAGTGACTGTCTATTGGTGACATGGGTATGATTGTGTCAAGGACTTCAAGTCCTCAGGCCTATGGTAAATTGCTAAAGCCACTCTTCATCAGGGGCAGAAGAGAGATGGAAAAGCATTCCTATGGGGCTTCTTGGGCCTGGGTTAAATGTACAACATACATGTATTGCTTATGATTTGTTAGCACATGGCATCCATTCCATCTCCATCATGTCCTCCTGCACTAAAAATTCTAGAAAGTTAAATACATTTGTCTCTCTGTATCTACAGAGGAGTTGTCCAGGACAGTCTCTAGTTAACAAAATCTTCAGATGACCAAATTATTTATTGAAAATATATATAGAACTTGTATCTAAATTCTGGCTATCATCCCATATACTTTAAATAGTTATATTTGGTCTGGCAAGATAGCTCAGCAGCTAAACGTGCTTGCTGCCAAGTCTTGTTCTTGGGATCAAGAGAAATTACTTTGGTGAGCTGTCCTCTGACTTCCATACATGTATTATGATATATGTGTGTTTGCCTGTACATACACAAATAAATGGATAGACAGATAGATAGAGAGAGAGATGTAATTGGTGGAGGAGGGCAATGAGATGGCCCACCAGGTAAAGGGGCTTGCTCACAAGTCTGATGACCTAAGTTTTATCTCTGAAGCCCACATGGTAAGAGAAAATTCACTCTCACATGTTCTTCTATGACCTCCACATGTACAATGTAACATGCTCATGTCCCCCATATATGTGTGTGTGTTTATATAATAAAAGTATTTAAATACTTATACTCTATTGTTTAAGGAATAATCTTATGAAAGAAGGGGGAGATAGAAAGACTTGGAGGGGACAGTTGCTCCACAAGGAAAGCAACAGAAGCAAAAAATCCAGGCTGGCTCTTTGATCACCTCCCTCTCCCGGGGGTGGGGGAGACAACCTTGGCAAGCCACAGAGGAGGACAATGCAGCCATTTCTGATGAGACCTGATGGGCTAGGGTCAGAGGGAAGGGGAGGAGGACCTCCCCTATCAGTAGAATTGGGGTGGGGCATGGGAGGAGCTGAGGGAGGGTGGTATTGTAGAGAGCATGAGGGAGGTGGCTACAGCTGGGATACAAAGTGAATAAATTTTAATCAGTAAAAAAATAAATTTAAAAAGAATGCAAAAAAGAAAAAAGTATACATGTTCAGTACAGTCACAATTTTCTTTTCTCTCATTTATTGATTGATTGATTCACTTTACGTACGCATCACAGCCCCCTTCCTCCTCTCCTCTCTGTACCATCCTCCCACCCTCTTCCACCTTCCCCCTTCCCCTTTTCCTCAGGAAAGGAGAGCCCCCACCCCCCATATACCAACCCACCTGTCACATCCTCTTCCAGTGAGGTCAAAGAAGGCATCCCAGCTAGGAAAAAGTCATCCAAAAGCAAGCAACAGTCCATGTCAGAAAGAGCCCCCAGTCCACTTGCTAGGGAACCCATATGAAGACCAAGCTGTTCATTGATTACATATATGTATGGGGCCTAAGTCCAGTTCACATTTGCTCTTCAGTTGGTGTTTCAGTCTCTGTAAGCCCCCATGGGCCCAGATTTGTTGACTCTGCTTGTTTTCTTGTGGAATTCTTGTCCCCTCTGGGTCATTTCTGTATTTTGTTTTGTTCTGTTCTGGTTTTTTTTGTTTGTTTTTTTTTTTTTTTTTTTTGAGACAGGGTTTCTCTGTGTAGACTTGGTTGTCCAGGACTTGCTTTGTAAACCAGGCTAGCCTCGAAATCACAAAGATCTGTCTGCCTCTGTCGGGATTACAGGCCATGCACCGTCATGCCCAGCTTCCCTCAGGGTCTTTCTAGTCTTCTCCCTACTCTTCTATAAGACTCCCAGAACTCTGCCTAATGTTTGACTGTGGGTTTCAGCATCTGTTTCCATCAGCTGCTGGATGAAGCCTCTCAGAAGACAGTTATGTTAGACTCCTGTCTACAAGCATAGCAGAGTATCATTACTAGTGTCAGGGGCTGGCTCTCTAACATGGAGTGGGCCTCAAGTTTGACCAGTCATTGGTTGGCCATTCCTTCAATCTCTCTCCATCTTTATCTCTGCACATCTTGGAGGTAGGGCAAATTTTTGGTTGAAGGTTTTGTGGGTGGGTTGGTGTCCCCCTCCTCCACTGGAAGATTTGCCTGAATACAGGAGGTGGCCACGTCAGTCTCCATATCTCCTGCTGCTTGGTGTCTCAGCTAGAGTCACCCCCATATCCTCCCAGTAGCCTACCCCATTGCAGGTCTCCAGCTTGTCCCAGAGATGCCCCCCATCGGTTTCCCTTTTCTCTCTCAGCTCTCTCTACCTCCCATCCCTGATCCTCACCCTCATCCCCCTCCTCTCCCACCCAGTTTCCTCCTTCCTTCAGATATCTATTTTATTTCTTCTTCTGAATGAGGTTCAAGCATCCTTCCTTGGACCCTCCTCCAAATTCTTCTCTGACATCCACTTGAACAATGTGACACATTAATGCCCTCCTTATATACAAAATAAATGATGTAGTAACAGTTTCTAAATAGGCAAACTTTGTTGTTTGAGGAATTAGAACCAAGTCTGCACATGTTCAGTACTAATGCAATTTTTAATATTTTTTTTTATTTTTTATATTAATCACAGGTTATTTACTTTGTATCCCAGCTGTAGCTCCTTCCCTCACTCCCTCCCAATCGCACCCTCTCTCCCTCATCTCCTCCCTGCCCCTTTCCAAGTCCCCTGATAGGGGAGGACCTCCTCCCCTTCCATCTGACGCTGGCTTATCAGGTCTCTTCAGGACTGGCTGCAATGTCCTCTTCTGTAACCTAGAAAGGCTGCTCCTCCCTCAGGAGGGGGATTGAAGAGCTCACCATTGAGTTGATGTCAGAAATAGTCCCTGTTCCCCTTACTATAGAGTCACTTGGATACTGAGGTACCATGGGCTATATTCAGGCAGGGGTTCTAGGTTATATCCGTACATGGTCCTTGGTTTGAGAAACAGTCTCATGAAAGACCTCTGTGCCCTGATATATTTGGTCCTTGTGGAGCTCCTGTCCTCTCCAGGTCTTACTAACTCCCTCTTCTTTCATAAGATTCCCTGCTCTCTGCTGAAGGTTTGGTTATGAGTCTTAACATCTGCTTTTATACACTGCTAGGTAGAGTCTTTCAGAGGCCCTCTGTGGTAGGCTGCTGTCCTGTTACTTGTTTTCTTCTACCTCCAATGTCCATCCCATTTGTCTTTCTAAGTGAGGATTGATCATCTAACCCCAGGTCCTCTTTTCTTGTATATCTTCTTTAGATGTATAGATTTCAGTATATTTATTCTATCTTATGGGTCTATAGAAGTGAGAAAGACACACATGGTATATACTCCCTTATATAGACCTACAAGATAGGATAAACATACTAATGCAATTTTTTAAACGTAGTTTTTGATTCACAGTTGGTCAGATCTAGGATGTAGAATATGAAGGGCTGAATACATATTTTTAGCCCTTCTTCAACTCAGTTGTATACATGGGTAAGTTTTATCAATGGAAAGTCATGTCTATGGCAGAGAAGATGTCCCTCCTGTGTCTTTGCCCTTCAGCAGAGTCTTGGAGTATCTCTTAGCAGATTTCCACTGTTTACCTTGTGCCTCAAGGTTGTCCTAAGGCATCAGGGGCATGTCTTGCTCCTCTGGTGCTCTGTTTCAGTGGCTGTGAGAGGTGGAATTTTGTTGGGTTAGCCATAGCTATGACCTTCTGGCACACATTCCTGAGAATATATAAGAATATTTGACCTCACCTCCCCCCACCCCCCAAGGGAGGAGCAACCTTGCTAGGCCATAAAGGAGGACATTGCAGCCAGTCCTGATGAGACCTGATAAACTAGGGTCAGATAGAAGGGGAGGAAGACCTCACCTATCAGTGGACTTAGAGAGGGGCAGGGAGGAGAAGAGGAAGGGAGGGTGGGATTGGGCAGGAATGAGAGAGGGGGCTACAGCTAGGATACAAAGTAAATAACCTGTAATTAATATAAAAAATAAAAATTATTTAAAAAGAATATTTGATTTTCTAAATTCAGACCCCTTCCATTTAAATGCCTTGTTTCCATCATTGAACTGCATCCGGTAGAGCCAAGTGTATTTCAGTTAAACACGCTGCAAGGTTCCAACAGGAATGATGAATCATGTATCCTCTTATCAGCAGAGGTTTTCTAGTGAGTGGTATTCAGAGTGAAATTTTTGCTGACCCGATCCAGAGGAAAATACTTTCGGAGTTTCTGCAAGCAAAGAATTGAAAATACCCCACTACCAAGCTTCAAAAAGCCAGCCTCAGGCTGATTCCAGCCCCACATCTCTATTCCCTTCTGCTTGGTTGCACTTGACCACAGAGCTTTCTCTGATGTCATTGAACTCTCTCTCTCTCTCTCTCTCTCTCTCTCACTCTCTCTCTCTCTTTCTCTCTCTCTCTCTCCAGGCTGATGCTAGGAGACTCTGCAGACTATTCCCCCATCAGTCAGACCACATGAGCAATGCCAAAGGTTAGGCACCACCCACAGACACTTCACAGACAGTATAAGAACAGCTTCTCTGTAATAAAGACAGAGGAAGGATGCAAGGGTGGAGAGTGATTAATGGCTCCTTCAGAACTGACGGGAAGCAAGGGCACTTGACATTTGGGGTGTTGATATTTTCTCACACCACAACATTCCCACATGGTAGCAACCTGGGGTGCAAAAAAACAACAGCTTTGTTTGAGGGCAAGAAGAGGGCTCTGTGTTCTTCAGGTTGTTGTGAAAGAGAGCATGCCTTTGGGGAGTGTTGCCAGAGGGGGGAGCTGGGGTTCCTGTGGTGCTTGGCAAAGCTGATGTCTCTGAAAAGTCCAAATGCGATATATTTACTAGATGGCTCATTTTCTTTCATCTTTATGGTAAGCGTCTAACCCCAGGGGCAATTCTTAAGGACAAACACAGCAGGTAAGAGGAGATGACGTCCCTGTGATAATGTTGCTGGAACTGGATGGGGAGGAAGGCTGAAAGCTTGCAGCATGGGATTCTGCTTCTATAAGAAAATCCAAAGGAAACATGGTGAAAGGTGATGCTGATGGAGAGGAATGAAACAAAGAAATAGAAAGCGCAGAACATAAGCATATGAGTGGGAGAATAAGAGACCTGTCTCCATGGGATGCCCATGGACAGAAGAAACCTGAAACTCTAGGAAGGAGAAGGCGGAGCCCCAAGAGAAGGCATTGCTAAATATTTCCCCTCTGTAGCCACTCAGACTGGAATGTTTCTGTTCAACTTGGGCCTATTTTTGAACAATATAAATTTTCACGACTAACACACATATACCTACTGAACACTTCTCCAGCACTAATCACAACTTTAGAGGTAAAAATTAGGAGGAGGAATAATGTTAGTTTATAGAGTGCTTTTCCCCCTCTGATTGTGAAAGTAGTACATGTCCATTGTGGAAAATACAATACCTCTGAATCTGTAAGCCAGCCCCAACTGAATAGTTTCCTTTATATGAGTTGCATTGGTCTTGGTGTTTCTTCAGAAAAAAAAAAAAAAAAAAAAAAAAAAAAAAAAAAAAAAAAAAAAAAAACCCTAACTGAAACAGAATTTGGTACTAAGGGCTAGGGTAATACTAAGATAGGCCTGACCATGCTTTTGTTTAGAGAAATGTGAACTGTGTTACTTTGGGTTAGGAAAGCAGTGGTATGTTTTAAGTGCTGCTTAGTGGACCATACTAGAGAGAAGGAACATGAAAGAAAGTGGCAATGACGGCAGTTTGATCTGTGAGGGACTGGCTTAAGAAGTTTCAGAGGAGAAGGATTTTTGAATGTTGTCTAGAGATCATTCTTAGGATATTTTGGTGAAGAATGTGGCTGCTTTTTGTCCTTCTCTGAACAGTCTGTCTTAGGGTAAGGGGAAGAGATTTAGATTAATTGCATCGGCAAAGTAAATATCAAAACAGCCTAGCATAGGCTCTGTCCTGTGGTTACTCTCAGGAAGAGTGTTTTGATGAAACAGCAAATTGAGAAAGAAGAAATACAAAATGCATGGTTCAAGGATTAAAGGGACTCCAGGAAGCGGAATGGAACTAAATCCTGTGTCCAAGGAGATAAACAGATTAAAGATACTAAATGGAATTAAGGTAGTCATTACCTTGGGGCAAGATCCTACCCGGCTAAGCTTCTACCTTGTGAAAAGGAATTAAAGAAAATCTGAGGTCCAGGAAAGGTGCTACAAGACTTTAATCCCGGCACTCTGGAGACAGAGGCATGCAGATATCCAAGTTCAAGGCCAGCCTTCTCTACAGAGCAAATTCCAGAACAGTCACGCTTAGACAATGAAGAAACCATCAAAGATGTAATAGAATGAGAGGGTCACACTCCAGCCCCAGCAAGCAGAAGTACTTGGCAGCTTCAGCCTTGTGTTTCTGGCTTTAGAGTCAAGGACAGTAAAAAAGGGTTTAGAGGATCACCCTCCTTGACTAAGGAAAGTCACTGAGGCTGTTGTCACCCGCTTAACTTGCTTAAACTCTGTAGACCCTCCAATGACATCTACTTTATTTCGTGGCAGAATAGCTCCTCTGTTCACCTGCTGTAGTCTCTAGTGTATCAGACTTTATTTTGCCTCCCAGTCTTTCTTTTGATTATAAGATGAAATTAAGTTCAACTTCTTAGACCTTATGGTGCCTGAGACCAGGGTCCAATTCAGTAGATCAATACTTGCTGATTAGAACAAAACAATAGATGATAAATGCATGTTCTGATTGAGTTAAAGATAAATGTATGTTCTGTTAGAGTTGAGGCCGCAACATCCTGTTATGTTTCTTACTCCCAGAAAGCTGGAAAGCATCCAAGTGTTCCCCTACCCTAAATCCCAGCCAAACAGCTTGAAATGTTACAATACACTTAGAACAAACACTTGGAACAAAACTGATTATGTTTAACTAGTTAGAATAATGTAATGTTGCCCTCCCCCTTCGCTTTCTACACCTGGTTACCTACTTGTTACCTGGTTATAGTTTTTCATGTAAAAACCTTGTCTTAAAAACAGACCAGCTTCACAGTCTGGCTCCTGAGTCTAGACTATGGCCCTGACTAGTCAGTTTTTGTTTAGTGTCCCATAAACTTCTGTCAGTCTGGGTCTGATGTTCAACCACATCTGCCTGCACGCTGCTATGCTTCCCACAATGACGATAATGAACTAAACCTCTGAAACTGTAAGCCAGCCCCAGTTAAAAGTTTTCCTTTATAAGAGTTGCCTTGGTTACAGTGTATCTTTGCAATAAAACCCAAGCTAAGACAAAAAAAAAAAAAAAGAAAGAAAAGAAAAGAAATAACAAAGGTTCCATGCAACCCCAGCACCCATCTCTGTTTTTTTTTTTTTTTCTTTTTATGGATCTTTCTGAGAAAACAATGAGACCACTCATATCCTCATTTCTTCAGTAATATAACACTGCATTTCCCTGTATCCTATTCTTTGAAAGCATGTTTTTGTATTATTGTGTTAGTATTCATTCTATATCAACCTTTCATAATTTTCTGATCATTTTCTTAGTGTAGCTTGCTAAAAGATGAATTACTAGGTCAATAACAGTTTTAGTTCTAAGGGTCTTAATGCTTATGCCAATTTTTAACAGAAAGTTTACATCAATTTATATTCCTGCCACAAAATAGAAGGGTACATTATATTTTCTTTTTTTATAAAGCAGCTAGTCTCTGTCAACGTGGTATTAATGCTAAAATCGATAAAGAAATCTGATAAGTCAATTGTGCATATTTGAGAAGCTAAGTTTGCCTTTTTATGCCTTAGTTATCTTGAAAAATATACCTCAAGATTAACGTTCTTTGAAATAAATGTTCAAAATTTTATTTTTAGTTATGTATTTAGCATTTAATTGCGTATGTCTGCATGAAGGATTTACACAAGTGCAGTACCCATAGATGCCTGAAGAGAACATCAGATACCCTGCAGCTAGAGTTAGAGATGGTTGAGAAGCACCTGACATGTTTTCTAGGAACCAACTTAGGTCCTCTGAAAAAGCAGCAAGTGCTCTTAACTGCTAAGCCATGTCTCCAGCCCCACTGAAATTGTTTTTTAACCAAAAAATATTTTTAAAAAGAGTAAATGTCTTATTTTATTCAATATTAAAAAAGTAAGAGAATATAAGAAATGCATAAACTGCTGAAAACCTATTAAGCATTTGTAATGAGCAGAATTTAACACTCATCAGAATAGTCCCTAGAATACATTATGAAAGGGTGGCTTTACATCTGATTCATTCACTGTTGTGTTGCCATGACAAAAATATATGCTAGAAACATACTAGGTATTTATTAATAAATATGGAATACATGAATGAATTCACCGGGAAAGGTTTATTGTCTAGATGTGATCAATACTCTAATGCCCTGCCAATTAGCTGCAAGTAATTTATAGTTTGAATGGGCAGTTTCCCCCATACTGGCAGGTTTCTGCCTCTGGCACCTGGGACTCCCTGCTTGAGGTTCTTTATGACTACTGTAACATTCACAATGTGGGCAGAGCATACCGGAAGTGCTAGCGATCAACTGTGTGTACAGTATTTGCTAAATGAATACTCCAACTGCCTTACCCTTCAGTGGTACAGCTGAATCTTGTTTGACATCCTCTCAGAGGTCTCTCAGCAGGAACAAGGCCAAGGGACCCCACCAGTGATCCGCTCATTGACACACCATTTTTTTTCCTGAACACGTTCACTTTGCTCTTGGCAAATAGACTGATAAATTCAGACAGAGGCAAAGACTTAAATAGGATTTTGTGATTCCATGTGCATGTGTGTCCAGAAGAGACTCAGTCTCTTGAAAACAGATGTCAAGAAAGATGGTGGGTAGTTAATTCCATTAGAGATTCCAAATGGAATGTTAAATAAAGAAACAGAAACCATGGAGAAAGACTGTATTAGAACACAAGGGACTCAACTCCATGTGCTGCTGGTGCGAGAAATGGAAATGAAGCTGCAGAAGGGGAGGCAAGGCTGTGAGGTAGGCATTCCCAAATGTACATACTCAGAAATCACACTGATGGAAAGGATCTGAACACCCACCTATTTATATTTTTTAGATTATTAGTCTATTTATATTTTTAGATTAAAAAACACAATATTTCTCAAGTAAGGCAGGCACAAATATCCATCAAAAATGTTTCCAGCACTAAACACAATGTCAAAAGGTAAAATTCAGGTAGAAAAATATTTTTAATTAAATTTTTATTTTTTATATTAATTACTGTTTATTCACTTTGTATCCTGGCTGTAGCCTTCTCCCTCATTCCCTCCCAATCCCACCACCCTCCCTCATCATCTCCCATTCCCCTCTCCAAGACCACTGATAGGGGAGGTCCTCCTCCCCTTAAATCTGACCTTAGTTTATCAGGTCTCATCAGGACTGGATGCATTGTCTTCCTCTGTGGCCAGACAACGCTGCACCTACCTCAGGGGGGCGGTCAAAGAGCCCACCACTGAGTTCATGTCAGAAATAATCCCTGTTCCCCTTACTAGGAAAACCCACTTGGATACTGAGCTGCCATGGGCTACATCTGAGCAGGGGTTCTAGGTTATATCCATTAATGGTTCTTGGTTGGAGTATCAGTCTCAGAAAAGACTCTTGTGCCCTGACATTTTGGTTCTGTTGTTCTCCTTGTGGAACTCCTGTCCTCTCCAGGTCCCACTATCTCCCCCTTATTTCACAGGATTCCCTGCACTCTGCCCAAAGTTTGGTTAAGAGTCTCAGCATCTGCTTTGATACACTGCTGGGTAGTCTTTCAGAGGCCTTCTGTGGTACACTCCTACTCTATTTCCTGATTTCTATTTCTTCCATGTCCATCCTTTGCTTTTTTAAAGCAAAGGACACTGTTATCAGAACAAAACAACAGCCTACAGACTGGCTGTAGGCTGATTTGACAGAGGGCTGATATCCACACTATATAAAGAACTAAAAATGTTAGAAAGCAACAAATCAAGTATTCCAATTAAAAAATGGGGTATGGGGCTAAACAGAGAATTCTCTGTAGAGGGATATAGAATGGCAGAGAAACACCTAAAGAAATGCTTAACACCCTTAGTCATCAGGAAGATGCAAATCAAAACAACCCTGAGATTTCACCTTACACCTATCAGAAAGGCTAAGATCAAAAACTCAAGTGACAACACATGCTGGAGAGGATGTGGAGAAAGGGGAACCTTCCTCCATTGCTGGTGGGAATGTAAACTGGTACAACCACTTTGGAAATCAATCTGTCGCTTTCTCAGACAATTAGGGATAGTGCTTCCTCAAGATCCAGCTATACCACTCCTAGCCATATATCCAAAATATGCTCAAGTACATAACAAGGACATTTGCTCAACCATGTTTGTAGCAGCTTTATTAGTAATACCAGAACCTGGAAACAACCCAGATGCCCCTCAGCAGAGGAATGGATACAGAAAATGTGATACATTTACACAATGGAATACTACTCAGCAATTTTTAAAAAAAGAAATCATGAAATTTGCAGGCAAATGGTGAGATCTAGAAAGATCATCCTGAGTGAGGTATCCCAGAAGCAGAAAGACACACATGGTATATACTCACTTATAAGTGGATATTAGACATATAATATAGGATAAACCTACTAAAATCTGTACACCTAAAGAAGCTAAGCAAGAAGTAGGTCCCTCGGTAAGATGCCCAGTCCTCACACAAAAAGACAAATGGGATGGATATTTAAAAAAACATTTTTTTAAAGCTGTTTATAAGAGTGGAATGTGTACTGGATGCTGGGGATGACTCAGAATCTGGTTTCCTATGCTCTGAAGAAGACCTTAGGACCAGAATGGCAAAATCACCATGTATCACCTCTCTGAGTTGCTCAGATGAAGCACTCAAGGATCATATTTTTCTGAATCACTCCAGGTGCTATCACATTGGTGAACACAAAAGAAGTCATAAAGTAGAAGTCGTTCTTTGTTTGAGGCACTGTTTGGGGATTAGGATATAAAAAAGCATAACTCTCTCTCTCTCTCTCTCTCTCTCTCTCTGTGTGTGTGTGTGTGTGTGTGTGTGTGTTTACAGACCGCAGAATTCCTTTCAGCATAGAGACTATGCAGTAATGAACAATAGCCACAAATTCCACCCAACGACTCCAATGCTGTCATGTCTAGGTACCACCTACCCAATCCCAGCAGTACTTTACACCACCATAAACAACAGGCACTACCCACCTACAAATATTGAAGCCCAGTTTTCTGAATGTTGGTTCTGCCACCCTCTAGCTGGTGGCTTCTTAAAAAGCCAATGCTGATTGGGGGGATGAGGGAGAGAAAGAGAGAGAGAATGAGTACACGTTGGTCTCTAGCTACAAAGAAGGTTGGGGAAGTCAAAGAATTTCCATCATCTTGAGAGATATTAGCCTAAAGGATGAGCTAGTATCCAAATGTGAGAAATGTGTTCAGAGGTACTATGTCGAAAAGAAATTGTGATTAGGACAAGAAGCTGAGTTCATGGACACACTCTGATACCAGTTAGACTAGTGCTACCCAATAACATTTAGAGCTGTGGTTGAAGAAAGGGAATAAGATGACCCAGATACCCAACATCACTGGCAGACTCCAGATCCATAAAAGTTCTCTAGGAGCACCTTGAAAAGCAGGTCTTAAGAGAGCCAACACCTGGCATGGGGGCACACACCTATAATCCCAGCAGTCAGGAAGGTAGAGGCAGGTAGATCTCTGTGAATTCGAGGCCAGCCTGGTCTACAAAACAAGTTCAGAACAGCCAGGAATACACAGTGGACTTGGAAAGGGACAGGGAGGAGATGAGGGAGGGAGGGAGGGAGGGATTGGGAAGGAATGAGGGAGCGGGATACAGCTGGGATACAGAGTTAATAAAATGTAACTAATAATAAAAAAATTAAAAACAAAAAAACAAAAACCACCCCCTCAAAAAAAAAAAAACAACAAAGAGAGCACCCAGCTTTCTTTGCAGTTTTAGCTTGACAAGGTAATCCATCTGTACTCATACCTCCACACCGCTTGGTGACTCAGCATGACACAATTGCCTCACCGCATCCACCTGCTTTGCTAAACAGATGAGATAAAAGCAGCTTCCATGACTGAGCATATTGGAGCTTGGCCCCAGCAAAACACCAGCCAATTTGACATCCATCGGTGCCATCCTTTTTGAGTTCTTGACTGAGTCATGTTGGTGAGGCTTTGTGTATGTCGCTTCTGACATTACTAGGAGACAGAATCCTCTGGCAAACTCTCTGATTCTCTGGTTTTGACTATCTCACTACCCCATCTTCTGCAGTGCTCCTTGAGCCTTAGACATAGGAGTGTTCTGTGGACATATCCATTCTAAGTGAGCTCTGTTATTCAGCATTTTGATTGAGTGTGGTTTTCTGTAGTGGTCTCCATCTATTGCAAAGAGAAGTTTCCATTATGAGGGTTGAAGACTACACTTATCTGTGGGCATAAGAATAAATGTTTAGACTGTTGTTAAGGATTATATAGGGTTAGCAAAACAGTGGTTGTAGATTCTCCTCCTATATCCAAGACTTCAATAGCTCTGAGTAGTTAGCTAGGTTTCCTATACCATTCATGGTTTTCATCTTGCTGAATGGGTCTTAAGTCTAATTAGAGATTCGTTGGTCACTGCCAAGTTAAGCATGCCCGGAGACTCTTTTCTTTGAGAACTGGAGCTTAAAGCTAGAATTTGGACACAGATCTACAATCCCAGCGACTCCGGAAGCTGAAGCAAGAGGATCACAAAAACTCATGCCCACATAGTTAATATTATTTAGGGATAGTCCAGTGTTAAAAGTAAGCTTACCTACATAAGCAACTGACCTTATATTACAACACAAACTCACGCACAGTTCACACAGTTTAATCACTGACCCCACAGATGATTTCTGGAACAATCCTACACATCTACATCCAGACTTGCATGTGTACGCATGCATACGTGCATGCAACACATGTGCACACAGTCTCACACATATACACAAACCCTTGCAACCTCCTTTTCTTTGACTACATGTTCACCTTCTGACCTTTCTTCCGTAACATTACAAAAGTCACCACAAAAGAAATCCAAGGTTGGAAAAGTTAAAAGAGACATATCTGAGGACATCAGGCATCCACTGTTCAACATAGTTGTAGCAACAGAAGATGCTGCGTATTTTTGTAGCATATGATGTCATATTTTTGTGTTTGAAAAAGGACACCTCTAATTTCCTTCTCAGCCCATTTGTCTTTTGTATACAGGAGGGATACTGACTTTTTTTTTTTTTAGTTAATTTTGTATCCAGCCACTTTGCCGAAGGTGTTAATCAGCTGTAGGAGTTCCCTGGTAGAATTTGGGGGGGGGGGTCACTCATGTATACTAGCATATCATCTGCAAATAGTGATACTTTGACTTCATCTTTTCTGATTTGAATCCTCTTAATCATTTTTAATTGTCTCATTACTCTAGCAAGGACTTCAAGAACTATGTTGAAGAGATCTGGAGAGAGTGGGCAGCCTTGCCTTGTCCCTGATTTCAGTGGGATTGGTTTAGGTTTCTCTCAGTTTAGTTTGATATTGGCTATAGGTTTGCTGTATATCGCCTTTACTATTTTTAGGTATGTGCCTTGTATCCCTGATCTTTCCAGGACTTTAAACATAAACAAATGTTGGGTTTTATCAATCGCTTTTTCAGCATCTAAGAAGGTTATCGTGTGTTTTTTTTTTCTTTCAGTTTGTTTATATGGCAGATTACATTGATGGGTTTCTGTATGTTGAACCACCCTGTACACCTGGGATGAAGCCTACTTGATCATAGTGGATATATCTTTGATGTGTTCTTGGATTCAGTTTGTGAGTATTTTGTTGAGTATTTTTGCTCTGGATAAGATGCTCAATCCGCACTCAGAAAGGCAAAGGGAATAAACACCAGAAGAGGGTGAAAACAAGGAACAAGACAGGAGCCTACCACAGAGGGACTCTGAAAGGCTCTACCCAGAGGAGTATTAAAGCAGACTCATAGCCAAACTTTGGACAGAGTGCAGAGAATATTATGAAAAAAGGGGGAGATAGAAAGACCTGGAGGGGACAGGAGCTCTACAAGGAGAGCAACAGAACCAAAAATCTGGGTCCAGGGGTCTTTTCTGAGACTGTTACTGCAACCAAGGACCATTCGTGGATAAAATCTAGAACCCCTGCACAGATGTAGCCCATGGCAGCTCAGTATCCAAGTGGGTTTTCCTAGGAAGGGGAACAGGGACTGTCTCTGACATGAAGTCAGTGGCTGGCTCTTTGATCACCTCCCTCTGAGGGGGGGCAGCCTTACCAGGTCACAGAGGAAGACAATGCAGCCAGTCTTGATGAGACCTGATAGGCTAGAATCAGATGGAAGGGGAGGAGGACCTCCCCTATCAGTGGACTGGGGAAGGGGCAAAGAAGGAGAAGAGGGAGGAAGAGCAGGATTGGGAGGGGATTGAGTGGCTACAGCTGGGACATAAAGTGAATAAATTATAATAAATTAAAGAAGAAAAATAAAAAGGACACCTCACAGGGCTCAATGCAGGGTGGTATCCAGGCTACAGGCAATGTACTTAGATTTGATAAAAGAAGAAAAATTAGATTTGCATAAGAATAAAGCCTGAATGGTTGTATGTAGGAAGAAGCCACAAAGTGCCTCACTACATGGCCTTGTTGAACTTTATGTTTCAATTTTTTACTCTGGGCATGAACAAGAGATAGGAAGTCCTGGATCTTGGCTGAGCCTGATTCAATCAAGGAAACTGGGAACAGTGAGCATGGATACAGGCACTAAAGACAACAGAGGGAGGAGGCAGGAGGAACTCTTCCTTGGACAGGACCACAGTCAAACCTACAGGATTCTTGTTGACACTGGGTACCAAAGCCATCATAAGAAAAAAAGGAGTTTACTATTTCATCCAGGACAAGGCCCTTCCGTTAGCTATAAAGCACCTGACATCCAAAAACTGGGATGTCTTCTGTTCCTCTTCTACAGGCCACCTCAAGACACTTTGCTTACAAAATGTATTAGACGTGGATGCCTCAAGGTCAAGGACTTCACCTGGATTGCTTCCTAATGTTAGCTGGGAGGGAGGGGTGTTCTTGTAGGAGAGGTGGAGGAGAGGTGAAGTCAACAAGCCAGTGGCGTGGAATGGCTCAAGTGAATGTTCTTGTTATACAGTCCAGCATATAATAGGTATAAAGATTCAGTGAACAAAATAAGGATCTGGCCATTCAGAGTGCCAATTAATATGCTTTATAGTTTGTCTGGCAGGCCAAAGTGAATACTTATATCTGAAGAATAGGTTTTTTTTTAAATGTACAACAATTATCTAATTATAAACTTTACATTTAATGTTATTAAGGACATTGAAATATGACCAAAAGCCATAATGTAACTTAACAATTTCTAGTAACTGCTTTTAAAATGTAAAATAGGAGGTCAGTCATGATGGTACACACATTTAATACCAGCACTTGAGAGGCAGGGGAAGGCAGATTTTTTTTTTTTGTTGTTGTTGTTCAAGATCATCCTGGGCTACACAGTGAGATCCTATTGAAAGAAAGAAAGAAAGAAAGAAAGAAAGAAAGAAAGAAAGAAAGAAAGAAAGAAA